>NW_024412405.1:15378189-15389200 GCF_014898765.1 Herpailurus yagouaroundi
AAAAAAAAGAAAAGCAGAGGGCAGAGGGAAATAAAGCAGGTCCTTGATGGCATTTTGAGCTGCTGAATCAAACCAACACTGAAGTCTTCCATTTCTCTGAACCTTCCAGTTACATGAGTCAATAAATCCTCTTTATTGTTTAAAAAAAAATGCAAGTACCTGGATAATTACTATGTAATAATCTTAATAATGAATAATACAAACTGCAACTTAATTGAGGAAATATAGACAGATATAAAGACAAACGGAAAGAGCATTAATTGGCAAAGACTTTGAAGCAGTTGTGGCTGTGGTGCCTTTACAGCATTTATAGACTTTGATCAAGTAATTTCACTGGAAACTCACATAAGGAAATAGTGGGAAATGGAGAAAAGTGTTTATACCCAAAGATATGATCACCACTGCATGTTTTTAAAGCAAAATAGAAATGAGTTAAGTATGTAATAGAGAAATGTTGTAAATTTTATATCCATGTGCTCAGGTATTATTCAGACACCAAAATTATGTTTATAAGGATTGTGTGTATAAGGATGTGTCAGGAACAATGACTGTGCTCTCATGTTAAGTAAAAAATATTTTTTAATTTAAATTAAAAAAAATTAAATTAAAAAAATGTTTTACATGTTAAGTAAAAAAAGATTATCTTACATGATAAGATAGAGGATCAGAAGGAAATGTATCAAGATGTTCTTATTAATGGATGATGTGGTTTAAGGGGTAGTTGGGTCTTTTTCTTCATGCTTTCTGTAAAGGCCAAATTTTTAGCAGGTATATTTTACTTTCTATGATTGGGGAAAAAAATTTTTTTAGAGATTTTATTTTTAAGTAATCTCTAGATCCAACGTGGGGCTCAAACTCACAACCTCAAGAAAAAGAGTCACACGCTCCACTGACTGAGCCAGCCAGGCACCCCAGAAAAAAAAAATTTTTTTTTAATGTAAAGAGGCATAACCTCTCTGAACATCTTGCTAACTGTCTCATGTAAAAATTTAAGGATTTTCTTGGAAGTATCTCAGTTTTTATAGTTCTGTCCTACCTGAAAAGCCTTCTCACTTACAAATTTAGTCTACCATCCAAGAATCATGGAAAGACAACAGCAACAACGAAATGCCATATTCCCTAAGTTATTAATTAGTTTATTCTCTAGGGTATTATTAGTGTATTCTCTAGAACACTAAGTGCCTTGTTATAAATGTTTATTGCTACTGTGTTTTACTGCTCTTTAGACCACATTGTCTCATTGGCTAGATTTTACTTTGACTTGGAAATCTCTAAGCTCCATTAACAGATGTCTTCTCTAAAAATGTTTCATCAGAAAAAGGAATGACCATGTTAGTAATCCTAATACTTTGTGACTTTCAAGCATTCGTGCATTTGTAGAAGACACTGGGAGTGTGGGCTACAATAAGAAAAGGAAAGTAGTCTTCAAGACTACTCTTAATAAGAAATAAATCTATAAGGAAACCTTGCAGCTCCATTTATAAAATAACATCCTGGTCCTCCCGGGTTGGCCACGAAGGCCAGTCACCACTGGAGAGGGGCAGCCTGATGCTGTCCCCATTGCCCCCAGTGCCATTTCCCCACTGCACTGCTGTGACAGCTCTCTTGATCCAGCTCTTGGACACCTTAGGAGACGTTCTTTTCCATTCTAAGAGTATCAAAGTAATTTTTATTGAGGTAAAATGTGTATAAGATATGCTCCTTTAACCTTTATAAGTGTGTGATTTGGTGGTATTAAGCACATTCACAGTGTTGTAAAGTCATCACCAAGATCCATTTCCAGAACTTCTTTGTTCCAAACAGAAACTCTGTAGCCATTCAGCAATAACTCCTTCTCCCCTTCTCCCCAAACTCCCTGGTAACCTCTGTTCTACTTTCTGTCCCTATGAATTTGCCTTTTCTAAGTGCTTCATAAAGGTGAGATTATATAGTGTTTGCCCATTTCTGTCTGTATTTCACTAGGCATACTGTTTTCAAGGTTCATCCATGTTGTAGCATGTGGCAGAATTTTATTCTTTTTAAAGGCTAAATAATAGCTTAATTTTTTAAATACCCTTTTTTGCATATTATTAAGGGAAATTTTGTGTCTCAAATGCTTTTATTTTTCCACTTGGAAAGTGTCTGCTTTCAGTAGATAATTATTTGTGAGAGTTGATTTTCTGGATTCCTTTAAAAAAAACTGGCAAGAAATGCAGAGCTCTGGGTTTGAGTACTCTTCACCTTGGTCTGTGAAAGCAAAATTAACTCATGCATAAGCTTGATTTTTGCTTAGATTTGCTACCTTCCAATATGATATGTATTTATTTGTTTACATATAATCTTCTTCCAGTGGCATGTGAGCTCTATAAAAACCAGGACTTTGTTAAATATCCTCAGCATCCAACAGGCCCTATCACATAGGAAGCACTCAGAAAATCTGTTGGATGCCTTAATGTCAAAACAGGTATTCATGAACAAAAGCAATACTTTGCGTTTAGTTCTTTTTCTCCCCCTGGATCTGTTTCTGTACTTTTTGTCTTTACAGAAAAAGCTGAGTCACTGAGTTAGATTACTTCGACCTCTGTATTTATACCCTCCCCAAAACAAACCCTGGCAGTTTATTTCTTAAAATCTGCTTGCTTAAAAGTTGAGTAAAAACTCAAGAAGGTCATTGAATATTCTCCCATCCTTGGTTAACCATTTTAGGTTTCTCTCACCAGACGTCAGGAGACACAACTTAAATTTTATATAGTTTAGTTTCCTGTTTCTTGTCTTGCCACAGTCCATCAGGTTTCACTAGTATTTTGTTAAAGTCTGTAAAAATGACCATACAATTGTATGCTTGGCTCCTTTGCATTGTAATTCCTTTTCAGTCTAATGTGCCAGACCCCCCATCATGAAGGGGGCTGGGTCATATTCCACCAAAACTACCCCTGCCCCTAGCTGCAATTTTCTGTCTTCTATTCTGGGATATCCGTGATGTAGCCATATTCCTGAGTTGCTTATGATCATTTTCTTCAATTTCCTTTTCTTTAAAGTTCCCAAGTCACCCTAGCCATTTGTCATCCTATCAAAACAGCTCTAATTCTTTGTTCTTGTCACAAAATGACAGTGATAAGATTAAAAACAAACACTAGTCAGCACAGGCAGAGGAAATGAATTCTTTATCCAGATTAAGAATGTAACTTGCTACCCACAGTGGGCCCCACAGTCTATGACAGCAAATTTCCCATCCAAGCCCCATAATGTTGTAAATCAGCTTACCGTAGACACATGGGTTTACTCTGGACTCTTAGTTCCATTGATCTATATCTTACCCTTATGCAGACACCACACTGTTTGATTACTGTAGTTTTTGTCAGTTTTGAAATTGGAATTGTGAGTCCTCCAAATTTGTTTTGTTTTATTTTATTTTAAGATTATCTTGGCACTCCTAGGACCCTTGCCCTTCATTATGAATTATAGGATCATTTTGTCCATTTCTGGAAAAAGGACAGTTGGCATTTTTATTGAAATTTCATTGAACCTATAGATAATTTAGAAGGTATTGCTATATTAATACATTAAGTCTTCTGATCCATGAATATGGGATGCCTTTCCATTTGGTCTTTATTTTCTTTCAGTGATCTTTTGTAGCTTTCAGTGTACAAGCCTACTACTTGTTAAACTTATTTCTAAGTATGTTATCCTTCCTGATGCTATTGTAAATGGAATTGTCTTCTTATGTATATTTTAGGATTTTTCAATGCCTCTTAATTTTTTGTTGAACATGGGACATTTTGAACTAGAAGTCAGATTCTCACCTTCCCTGGGTTTGTTGTTACTGTTTGCTGTTGTTTTTATCATTTGTTTAGTGTCTTCTCTGAACTAACTTTGTAAAGTCTATATTCTTTTTTGTGTGTGGCCATGGAAATCTCTGTTATTCTAGCCTAGTCATCTACTCAATTTTGGACAGAGATTTACTTAAATCCCTGGACCCAGAAAACCTCCTAGTCTTGAATAGGGGCTCTATGTGTGTGGCTGAGGGAGGAGGGGGCAGCTTGGGTCAGACCCTCAGCCAAGCAGTGTGCATGTGCCTCAGCCTTCACTCCCTGCTTGCACAGAACTTCAGAGTCAACCTGAGAAGAGAATTCGGGGCCTTTCAGTCTTCCCTGGGCATGTGCAGGGCCGTTTAGAAAATCCCAGGAATATGCCAGAATGTCTTAAAACCCTATTTCCCAAAATGTCTCATTCCCCAACCTTTCTTCACTGGATTTTGACTACTCTGCTTTCATCCCAACCGTTTTCTGTTGCCTCAGGGAGGAGTAACTAAAACATTTGCCCATAAATGTTTTCCTCAAATTGGGTTTGCAGCTCTAACACTGTTATGACTCAGTCAGATAAAGCCCTGGTCTTCAGTGGGTTTTCTAGGAAGTCACCAGACCGTTCAAACAAAAACTAGAATTCTTTCAGAATGAAGTCCATTGTACTTTCTCCAATATTGGTACTGGAATTCAGGCTGCTGTTGTCAAAGCTACTGATAAGCTTGGTAGCAGAAGATAGGGCTGGGGTAACTTATCACACCACAAATCTCACTGCTCTTACTGAGACTCAGCCATTTTTCTTCAGTATTCTCAAGGTTGCTGCAAGCTTTTGGTTAGTTTTCATAGTTCTTATGATGTTGATTGGGGGCCCCCCCCCCCCCCAGATTTTCTAGTTTTTTGTTGCTTTTATGTAAGGGTGGAGTTTTGGAATTCCTTAGCCATTTTGCTGATGCCACTCCCTCAAGAAAACCCAAAGGTATAAATTATAAATCTTTTAAGTGTTTTGCTTCTCTCAGAAAGAGAGTCATCGTGTAACACCATGACCAGCCTTGTGTCCTTTTGCTGACCTGTGTAGCTCCTAGGACACTGAGGAGATCGTCTGGTAGGTTCTACTCTGTTAATAACAATGTCTTTTATTCAGTGTCTTGGCAGCCCAGTAGATACAAAGGCCAGAGTTGCGACCAACGAAACTAATAGAGGTAGTTCATTGGAATTTCAATGCCAGCTCTCGATGCAGCTTTGTGAGGTCACGCTCACAAAGCTCATTGCTGCTGCTTCTGTAAATTTACTTGAAGTGAGAAATGGGCAGTTCAGTCTCTGGGCCTATGCACCCGATTTCCATGGTCTCTGTAGTTCTCCAAAGTGGATCAGGGTATCACGTAGGTGAGTTTACCCAGCACCCATGCTATAAATTGGGCCATTGCTGTAGTGTTTGTTCTAACTGCCGTATTTGTGGTAAGAATCACCAAGGGCACTTGTTTTACATGGAGATTCCTAGGCCCTATTCTGAGATTCTTGCTACTTGGTAGGTCTGAAGGCCGGCCAAGGAATCTGCATTTTCAGTAAACACCTCCAGCTATTTTGATCCATATTAAAAGTGACTCTGCCTCCAATCATTAATCAGGTTCAGTGGGACAGATCCATAAAGCATTCTAAGGCCAGTTTTTCACATAAAACCAATATTAAGTGATCAGGGGGATCAGATATTCACATCCTCTACTCTGGTGCCTTTTCCTCCACTGGCCTCGGATTCCCAGAGAACAATGAACTGATCTAGACACTCCTAGAGTCTACCAAGATTTCCAGTTCATAGGGGATTCCTAGCATATTGCCAGGATCTTTAGAACTGTTCCCATTACCTTCACATCTTGGCAGGAGTTATCTCAGAAACATAAACAAGATATATCACTACCTACTTTTCCAGGGAGACTGAAGTTCTCCCTTCTCCCTCCCCTCAGTATTACCAGGACAGATGGTAGCAGAAGTAAGCTAATCACAGATCCCCATCATACTTGTTAACCACAAAATGGAAATTGTTGCAGCTGACCCAGTTACCCCTGCCCGCGTGTCTTTATGGACTTCTTCAGTACGTCCCAGACTGAACCGTCTCCCTTTCCTGTCCTCTCCCCTCAACAACCTGCTTCTGTGACAGCTGCTGTCTCAGTGTTGGTATGCTGCTCCTTTCTGAAAGCCATGAATTACCCTAGATTTTCCCTCTTACCTGTCCCTCTGTGTGTGTGTCTCTGAATTCAGTCTTCTCTCTGAAACCACTGCCTCTGACTTGGTTCAGCTCTCCAAAACCTCTAGAACACTGCAGAAGCCGCCTAATTTCTTCAGTCCCAATGGTCTCCACCCTCCTTTCTTCTGGGACTTTCAGGGGCATGTGATAGACCGTTTGCCTGTGTCGTTCATCTCTCTTACCCTATGTTTGAATTTTTGCACTGTTTTTTTCTCTGTGTACTTTAGTTAATATACACTTGATTGACCTGTCTCCAGCTGACTTATCACTGTCTTCCTCCGTGTCCAGTCTACAGTTGAGAACTCTAAGAACTAATTAGGATTTAAGTATAGAGTTTTAGAATCTAGAATATCCCAGGGTGCCTGAGTGGCTTAGTCAGTTAAGCAACTGACTTTGGCTCAGGTCATGATTTCACAGTTTGTGGGTTTGAGCCCCATGTTGGACTCTGTGCTGACAGCTCAGAACCTGGACCCTGCTTCGGATTCTGTGTCTCCCTCTCTCTCTCTGTCCTTCACCTGCTTGTGCTCTGTCTCTCTCTTTCAAAAATAAACATTTAAAAAAATTTTTTTTAAAAACTAAGTAAAATCTAGAATATCCTGCTGGCTCTGTTTTTAAAAAATAGGTTTTTCTCTTAACATTTTCCATCCTTCCATCCATTTTCTTTTTATTTTCTTAAAGTTATTTATTTTGAGGGACACGGAGAGAGAATGAGCAGGAGAGGGGCAGAGAGCGAGGGAGACAGAGGATCTGAAGCGAGTTAAATGCCAATAGCAGCAAGCCTGATGCGGGGCTCAAACTCACAAACCATGAGGTCATGACTTGTGCCGAAGTCAGATGCTTAACCGACTGTGCCACTCAGGTGGCCCTATTTTTGTTCTTTTTTTAATATGTAAATCATTAAAGTCCTTGTGTAAGTCCTATGTTATCTGGTTTTTCTCTTACGTTGTAATATTTGGTCCTTTATTTACATGGCAGTTTTTGAGAGGAGCCCCAAATTGCCGATGTAAAGTCACGGAAGCAAAGGCTTGTAAGGTTTGCCCAGCGGTCCAGGCAGCAGGCCTCCCCCGGCTCTGTTGAGGCAGGTTTCTGGGCTTTGTGAGAGCTCTTCTGCTGTGTGTCTCACTTCTAGGGGCTAGCCCTCCCTCTCCTTTTCTCAAAGCACAGTGTTTACCAAAGTCTTAACACTTTGAACTTCAACTTCTGTCTCCTTATTACCATGCCCTGGCTGCAGTTTCAACTTCCCAGTGTCAATTCCCCCTAGCTTCTTTTTTTTTTTTTTTTTTTTTTTTTTTTGGCAGTGTTGAGGTGAGTATGTGTGTGTATGCTCACGTGTGCAGGTTAGTAGTCAGCAAATGAGAGGAATTTGTATAAAGACAGTTTGTTTTCTTCCCTGCAGTTTCCTCCTCTCCTGGATTCTCCCCACCCCCACCCTGGCCCAGTTCCTACCATTTAGGAAACCCTAATTTTAACTTCTGTCTTTCCAGCACAATATGGCTGTCACTTTCAGTTTAAATTAGTTCTTCCAGGCTGCAATTTTGAAAATGCCCCTAGGGATAGAATTGAGGTGAGCATGGAGCTTTTCCCTTAACGCCTCCTGCTTTCAAGGATTGTAACTCCTTGACTCTTGATTGTTGGTTGACCTTACCTCCATGTAAACAAAGGTTTATATGTTTTCCGCCCGCTTTTAGCATGTTTCAGGCAGGCGGCTTAGTCTAGTGTAAGTAGTTACCTCCTGATTCTAATTGGCTTTCCAAGGTATCATGTTTTATTTCCCTTATGTCTGAGGGTTTAAATTTGAGAAGGGAGGTGGAGGACCTCATTGCCTCCTCTACTGCTGATAATTAAGATAAACACTTATCTCTCTCAAATAGTTTATGGAGAGTAATTTCTATGCAATCCTACCTATTCATTTTTATTGAGAGAGAACACGTGCGAGGGTTGGGGGAGGCTACTGGGAGAGGGAGAGAGAGAATCTTAAGCAGGATCCACACCCAGCGTAGAGTCTGATGAGGGGCTTGATCCCACAACCATGAGACCACGACTTGAGCTGAAATCTAGAGGCAGGCCCTCAACTGACAGAACCACCCAGGCACCCCCAATTTTATTTTTTTTTAATGTTTTTTTTTTTTCAACGTTTATTTATTTTTGGGACAGAGAGAGACAGAGCATGAACGGGGGAGGGGCAGAGAGAGAGGGAGACACAGAATCGGAAACAGGCTCCAGGCTCCGAGCCATCAGCCCAGAGCCCGACGCGGGGCTCGAACTCACGGACCGCGAGATCGTGACCTGGCTGAAGTCAGGCGCTTAACCGACTGCGCCACCCAGGCGCCCCAGCCAATTTTATTTTTTAATATGAAAAACAAACCTGAATAGAAGTCAGTTGTTCTGGCGGGGGGGAAGGCTTACTCTTAAAGGCCATGGTAATAAAGATTGTACATGACGTATTCCTTAATGTAAAGAATACTCAACTGGCTTCTTCCATTTAATCAGAAATATATAAATTTCTGTGTACGATTTTACTTGTTTGATAGAATAAAAATTGGCTTTGAAGATGATTTAAGTGTTAATATACTTAAAGATTTCTGGATTCTTTTCTAGTGGATCAATGACCTAGAAAATGATGATCTGTACGTTACATGGCCTACAAGTTGCCAGGAGCTTCTAAAGCCAGTGTTCCCTGGAACTGTACCTTCCATAAGGCGTAATTTTCATAATTTGGTGAGTTTTATTTTGACATTTTATATACATCTTTTATAGAGATGTCAGCATTCTTTCTGGATTACCTTGTTCTTGGTAAATAGACATCTGTGTAATAAGAAGGAAATACTCACCTGATGCAACAAGCTTAAGGTGGCATGACTGACTGTCCAAAGCCAGCAGTGTCACATAATCTGCCTCTTCTTGTTTGCATGTGCTTTTATAATACCAATATGATATTGGTGGTGAGTCACTTTTACATTTTCTGAAAGGAATTTGATTGAACTTTTTCCTTCTGTATAATAAAGAACTAATGATTAAAGTTTAGTACATTTCAGGGAAAAACACATAAATATCACTTTACCATCCATGTCTGAGTTCACTATTACAATATTAAAGAACCTTATAGAACTTTGAAATGTGTAGAAAATACTTTTTTCCCACAAAGACAAATTTCCTACAGCAAGGTAGAGAGAGCAGTTATGTCAATGCTATTTTTTTTTCAAAATTCAATTACTGTCTTTTAAAAATATTAAAATCCAGTGCACATTTAGAATACGATATTTCACTTCACATAAAAAAATTTTCTTTGTGCTGTGGTTCAGAAAGAGGATGAATAATCTGGTAATTAAATTCCATGTCTTATTCAGATGTGCAGCCTTTAGAAATCCTTCATTATCTGTGAAGTTCTTATATAAAATTCTTTAGTATTGCTAGAAATTTCTTTAAAAAAAGATTGTACCTTGAATTTCATACTTTTAGCTACAGGAATCAGACTAAACTTGAATTTCATGAAAATTCCAAAATGTTAAAACAAAATAGTGATTATGAACTATCTACTTTCTTTTAGGTTCTGTTTATTGATCCTACCCAAGAATATACCTTGGACTTTATAAAACTTGCTGAACTTCTCTATTATCACAAAATTCCTCTTAGGTAATTGTCAGTTTATAACATTAAGCTATCAACTGAAGGAAATCTGTGAAATTCATGTTGTATTAAGGAGTATTGCATCGAGTGTTAATGTGGGATTCAAAGCAGTGGTGGTCTCTAATGCCCAACACAGCTCTGTTGTGAAGTATCATTTACCTTTATGATCGACCATGTTAATCAAAGCTGCTTGGTAATCTCATTTATCCCGTTATTTCCTGGGAGAGTGATCTCATCACTTAGGGTGCTTATAGATGGATCCATTTCCCTGGGATTGGGTTCAAGAATACACTTTCCCTTTTTTTTTCTTGGAAAAACACAATCATTTAATAATATCACCACCAGAGAGAGTTTGACAGTTTGGAAAAATCCAATAGGTAGGCGGATGTTGGTGAATAGTCTTTACAAATCAAACCTTTTCAAATTAAGTACTTCCCCTCCCCCCTCTATTAACACATTCCGTCCATCTAGATGTTATAGTCTAGTAATGTTTAAAAATGGTGGTTGGTTGTGACTCAAGGGGTAGTTGTGACATTCCTTCTTCACCTTCTTTTCCCAGAATTGGTTTTGTGTTCGTTGTTAACACAGATGATGAAGTTGATGGAGCAGATGATGTCGGTGTCGCTCTTTGGCGAGCTTTCAACTATATTGCAGAAGAACAGGATGTGTCACAAGCGTTTCTTTCTGTAGTACATGTGAGTGTGTGCATGAGGTATAATTTCTTTAGAAAGTATAGTGGGTTTTCCTGCACTATTCCTGTAATTACTATCATTTATTGTTTTTATCTTTCAAAGTTTATTTAAAAAATGATTGTGAGGATTAATACAGATGATGAATTTAATTCTTGCAGCTTCTACCTGAAATACATAATGTCGTCCCCACTTTACAAATTAGGCAACTGAGACTCTGCCAGAGTGGATGAATTTTCTTGGGTTTATTCAGCCGCTAATGGAATTTAGATTGTATATAGAAGTTTAGAAGAAAACATACTCATAGAAAATGATTAGTCAAGGATGAATTCTTGAATGAGGTCTTGAACAAGATTATGAATAAAAGAGGTTACTGCAAAGTTAAACATTCTAAATGACAAAATATGTAGACCCTCCTTAGAGAATTTCAAAGGAGAAGGAGATCACTTCATGACAGCAAATTGAGGGGGAAATGGTAGGATGGGTACTGAGTTTGACAAAGAGATGGTATAAGAAAAGTTAGAAGTTGGTTGGGGTGCCTGGGTGGCGCAGTCGGTTAAGCGTCCGACTTCAGCCAGGTCATGATCTCGCGGTCCGTGAGTTCGAGCCCCGCGTCGGGCTCTGGGCTGATGGCTCAGAGCCTGGAGCCTGTTTCCGATTCTGTGTCTCCCTCT
>NW_024412405.1:15399200-15414206 GCF_014898765.1 Herpailurus yagouaroundi
TACTGTAGTATCTTAGAAAAACAAATTACATTTGAAACCATAGGATTCACTACGAAGCAGCATAAAAGTATTAAATGTGTGCCATAGCCTACAAGTTGTGCTAACTTATTAGAGGAAAGAGAGGGAAAAATGAATGAGGAAGGAATACCTATAACATACTAGAATTCACCAGGGTCTGAAGTGTGAGAATGGTCATGGTTATTCAAACTATGTATGGTCTTGGGGCACCTGGGTGGCTCAGTTGGCTAAGCATTCGACTTTGGCTCAGGTCATGATCTCACAGTTGGTGATTTCAAGCCCAGCGTCAAGCTCTGTACTGACAGCTCAGAGCCTGGAGCCTTCTTTGGATTCTGTGTCTCCCTCTGTCTCTGCCCCTTCCCAGCTTGTGCTCTCTCTGTCTCACTCTCAAAAATAAATAAACATTAAAAACACCAACAATGTATGCTCTTGACCCTAAAATTTCAATAGCCCATGGAAAAGTAAAACATGATTGAGCTAATACCATTCTGTTGGAAATGTATCCTTTAGGTGACTTAGCTTCACTAATTCAGAATAATTTGAGGAAAATTTAGTCTTTTAGTAAAATACCTGAACTATAAAGTCTCTTTAATATTATTCCAATGCTTTCATGAGAAAATTGTTTTATCTATATGAAATAATTTGAAAATATAGTATCAGGAGAAAGAAATATTATAGCAGACAAAATTATAAAAGTCTATGAAAATTATTGAAATGTATTAGAGAGTTATGGTAGAGTAAGTACAGTATTTATAGCAAAACAATTGACTTTGTATCTCAGCTCTCCACACTGGCTATACAAACGTACAAGTAATTTGATTTTCTCTTCCTACCTTACAAGATTAAGAGCCAAAAAATAGGATATTACGTAGTTGATGAATATTTGTTGAATGCATGTTTGAGAATGCAAAAGTACCTTAAGACTTTAACTTTTGGCCATGATAGGTAACTGACAACACATTAACCATCTCACCATAAGCACAAAAGTGGACAAACAATATGAAATAAGTTTATTTTCAGAAGTTCAACAAGAAGTAACATGAACTAGGATCCTTCCAATTCCGTGCTACTTCAGGAGAAATACCAAGAAGAAGAAATACAAAGAAATCCTTTAGGCTGAAAGGAAATGACACCAGATGGTAACTCAAATTCACACACAAAAATGAAATGGTAACCATAAATAAAAATGTAAATATATGGGTGAATAAGAAAGGCTATATGAATATATTTTATTGTGTTTGAATTGCACAAGATTGACTAAAGCAGATTTTAACATATAGATGTAGTACAAATGACAATAACTGTACAAAGGAGCAGAGGATGAAATGGATCTAATTTGGGACTTCAAATTTAACATTTGTCAACAGAAAGTTAGGATTAATAGGAAGCAGAGTGGAGTAAATTGGCACAACTGAATATCCACATGCAAAATGATGAAACTGGATCCCTATCTTCCACCATATACAAAAGTTAACTCAAAATGGATTAAAAAGTTGAACATAAGACCTGAAACTGTTTCCTAAAAGAAAGCATAGAGGGTAAGTAAGCTCTTCGTCATTGATCTTGGCAATGGTTTTTGGATTTGACAACAAAGTCAAAGGCAACAAAAACAAAAAAAATAGGGGGTTTATATCAAAATGAAATATGTCTACACAGCAAGGGAAACCATCAGTGAAATGAAATGGCAACTGTGGAATGAGAGAAAATATTTGCAAACTACCTATTCGGTAAGGAATTAATATCTGCAATATACAAGGAATTCATACAACTCAACAGCAACAAAACAAAAAAATAACTCACTTAAAAAATGGGCAATAAGGGCTACCTGGGTGGCTCAGTCGGTTAAGCGTCTGACTTCGGCTCAGGTCACGATCCTGCAGTTTGTGGGTTTGAGCCCCGTGTCAGGCTCCATGCTGACAGCTGGGAGCCTGGGAGCCTGCTTTGGATTCTGTGTCTCCCTCTATCTCTGCCCTTACCCCGTTCCCGCTCTTTCTTCCTCTAAAAAATAAATAAACGTCAAAAGGAAAAAAAAAATTTTTTTGAAAGGGTGATAGAAGGGCCCCTGGGTGGCTCAGTTGGTTAAGCATCGACTTCCACTTAGGTCATGATCTCACAGCCTGTGAGTTGGAGCACTGTGTCGGGCTCTGTGCTGACAGCTCAGAGCCTGGAGCCTGCTTCGGATTCTGTGTCTCCCTCCCTCTCTCTCTCTCTGCCTCTCCCCCACTCGTGCTCTGTCTCTCTCTCAAAAATAAAACATTTAAAAAAAATTTTTTTAATGGGCAATAGATCTGAATGGAAATTTTTCCAAAGAAGACATACAGATGACCAGCAGGTGTATGAAAAGATGCTCAGCTTGATTAATCCTCAGGGAAATGAAAATCAGAACCCACGATGAGCTTTCACCTCAGGTGTCTATTATCAAACAAACAAGAAAACAAATGCTGGCATGATGTAAAGAAAACAGAACCCTCTGAGACTATAACTGGTATAGCCATTATGGAAAAGTCTGGAGGTTCCTCAAGAAATTAAAATTGTAGGAGGTTCCTACAATTTGAACCAGCAATCCCACTTCTAGGTGTATTTCCAAAGGAAATCAGTATCTCAAAGAACTATCTGTATTCCCACGTTTACTGCAACATTATTCATGATAGCTAAGGTATGGAAACAATGTAAGTGTCCATCAGTGGATGAATGGACGAAGAAAATGGTGCATCATATACATGAATTAGAACATCAGACTTTAAAAAGAAGGAAATCCTGCCGTTTGCAACAACATGGGTGAATCTGGAAGGCATTAGACTCGGTGACATATATCAGACAAAGACAAATACTGTGTGATATCACCTGTATGTGGAATCTAAAAAAGGCTGAAGTCCTAGAAACCGAGAGTAGAAAAGTGGTTGGCACAGGGCTGGGCAAAGTGAGAAAATGTTAGTCGAAAAGTGTAACTTCCAGTTTTAAGAGGAATGAGTTATGGAGATCTAATATATAGCATGTTGACTATGGTTTGATGATACTATTCTGTGTAACTGAAATTTGCAAAGACTAGAATTTTAGTGTTTTCACCAAAAAGAAAACCTGTGTGCAGCGATGGATATATTAATTAGTGGTGGCAGTTCTTTCACGGCGTGTTCATTTACCAAATTATCATGTTGTACAGTTTAAATGTATTGTGTTATTTGTCAATTACACCTTAATAAAGCAAGAAAGAATAGAAAAATAAATAAAATTTGTATGGAGAAGTAGAGACCCAAAATTGCTGTTTTTGCTTACCGAGTTACGTAATAGTTTTAAAATTTTTTTTAATGTATGAGAAGATTGGATCATTATATATCTAAGTAATTTAGACATTCTAGCTGCCTTAGATACCTTAGGAATATCTAAGGAATATCTAGGAATATCTTAGGAATATCTGTTTTAAAATGACTAATTTGTAAAAGGACTAATCTCAGCAACTTTTCATATATAACTTTTGCCGTATTCAAAATATCATTTTTCTAATCCCTGTTTATGCTTTATAGAAGGCTGAAATTTTTGCTTTTTTTTTTCCAGTTACTAAGATCATAGCATGTGCTGCTCAATATGAGAAGAAAACCTTCCCATAAATTGAGAAGCTCATAAAACTAAATTGTGTGATCTAATTATAGACTGCCTCTTTTTAAAGGAATAGGTTACCAGGTTTACACTGAGAAAATGAAAATGAAAATGAAGAAGAATGCTGATTCCTTATTGTCTCTGGCCATAATGATACAAGTGAATTGAAACTGAGAATAATACTCTCAACTAATACAGGTCTCCCCCACTCCTGAAGTAGAGCATTCCTGAAACCTTTTGTAGACACAAATGGTATGAAGTGAAGAAGCAGTTACCATCAGTTTATATGGAAAAATGTTTCTAGTATTTTCCAGGACCAAAAACTAACCTCTTTCAAGGCTTTTCTGGTACCTTAGGACACACCTTGCTAATGATATGCACAAAATAAATTAAGCACAGATGTTCATAGACACAATTGAGACTCTGGTGGCTGGATGCTGAGATGCTCCTGAGTGTAGTTCCTGGGGAAGGAGCTTGGTGGGGCTACTGTCCTCACTCACTGCAAAACAGATGCTGAACACTGTTTTCACTTTTTTACCATTTTTCATAAAAGCAAAAATCCTCTTTGGATTTCTTTTGGTTGGTGAAAACAGATGTCACTCTTGTAATAGAGAAGTGGCATAACGTGAACTTTTGAGAGGCGAGGGATACCTATATATCAAACTGCTACTTAATAGCACTTGTGCTTTACTGGTTTCTTCTGCCTTAATGCTAACTCTGTGTTGATGTTTATGTCTCAGCTGAGGCTTCTGCTCAGAGAGGCCTTCTCTCTTGGTGCAGAGTAGTTCCTTTTCCCCATGCCTAGCAGAGTGCCTGGCATGGTGTGCAATGAGGGACAAGTGAAACAAGAAAATAAAGGAGTAACAGCCTACCTCATGCCAGTGTGCTTACAACATTTGAGATGGAGTGGGAACGGGGGGTGGGGTGGTGAAGAACGGAGGTACAGAGGAAGCCTAGAATGAAAAGAAAGCCTTTGTGAAATAAGGCATTTGAAATATTTTATACATACCTTTTTAAATGACGGAAACCATCATTTTACTAAGAATAATAGTGTCTAGTTAGACCAAAATAGAACATAACATAAATTTGTTACAGTATTTTTGAAAGCTATGGAATACTCATAAAGCAATTTTTATTGGAAGAAGAAATATTGTGTGGTTAAAATGATTTATTTATCGGGGCGCCTGGGTGGCTCAGTCAGTTAAGCATCCGATTTGGGCTCAGGTCATGATCTCATGGTTCATGGGTTTGAGCCCCACATCGGGCTCTGTGCTGACAGCTGAGGGCCCGGAGTGCATTTCAGATTCTGTGTCTCTCTGTCTGCCCCTCCCCTGCTCACGCTCTGTCTCTGTCTCTCAAAAATAAATAAATGTGAAAAAAAATTTTTTTAATAAAATTATTTGTGAATGGGGGAATGTGTGTATATATGTATGTATATGGTATATTTAGAACTTACAAAGTAGAAAGCTTGTTTTTATAAATCTGCCGGCATACTCAGGGAAAGAAAGAAAACTAATTGCCATAAGATGAAAATTAATTATAAAATCTTTATTTCTACAGATGTACCAAAAAGTGAAGAATGACAATATACTCACTGTGGACAACGTGAAGAGTGTTCTCCTAAATGTTTTTCCAGATGCTAATATCTGGGATATTTTGGGAATTCATTCTAAATATGATAATGACAGAAAGGTAAGTTGGAATATAAGTTTTTGATAATAGGATCCAAGAAACTTTTACTATAATCTCATGAATAAATGATCTCAATAAAATTAACTCATGATTGGGGTTTTAGACCCTCAGACTTGTCGCAAGTTGTACACCAGTACTTAAATTGCCACTGTTGACCTTTCGAAAAGTATGAGAAAAGAGAATTCTCAGGATTTATAGGATAGAAAACTTGCGGGTATAATTGTAAGGAACGGGGGGCGCCTGGGTGGCTCAGTCAGTTAAGCGTCCGACTTCGACTCAGGTCATGATCTCGCGGTCTGTGAGTTCGAGCCCCGCGTCGGGCTCTGTGCTGACAGCTCAGAGCCTGGAGCCTGCTTCAGACTCTGTGTCTCCCTCTCTCTCTGCCCCTCCCCCGTTCATGCTCTGTCTCTCTCTATCTCAAAAATAAATAAACGTTAAAAAAATTTTTTAAAAAATTGTAAGGAACGTAATTTGTATTTGAAGAAATGGAAAGCTGGCCTTGTAGGTAAAGGCTGGGGCAAGAACCAAACCTGGGAAGATAGAGCACCGCTGGGGCTGAATTTCTAACGCTCCTACAGGCGTCAAGTTTTCTAGATGGGTTCTTGCATTTTGTAAGAGGTTTTAGACCACAGATCTGATCCTGGCTTTCTTGTATGCAGTATTTCTCCATGGTAATGGCAAAGGCCAGGATCGCTGGTGTTGTAATCCGCAACGGGGGGGGGGGGGGGGGGGGGGGGGGGCGCTGGGGTCTCGTTGGTGTTGGCTTTCACGACTCCTTTCTTTCCTTGCTCTTCTGTTCCCGCCACACAGGCTGACTAGTTCAGGTTGCTGCATGGGCTCCTCCTGAGCATTGTTGCACACTGCCTCCCTTCTCTCCTAGCCTGTGCCTGCTTCTCTGTAGTGCTTGGCTTTAATGTTACTTTGGGGAAAAAGCAACACTTTGGAAAGAACTTCTGGGCATCCCTTCCTAACCCTCCAGGTGAGATTAAGTTGTTCGTGCTAATTTCACATGCTGAAATAGTACTGTGTACTCCTGCATAATGCTGGTTACGCTTGGCTGTTCATTACCTGCCCTCTCACTGGTCCACATCCTCTGTAAGAGTGGGGATCGTGGCTCGTGTTGAGTTTTGCAAGCCCAGGGCCCAGTGACTAGAACATACTATGTAATCAGTAAACATCTACCGAATGAAATACTGAGGAGACAAAGCCATCTGAGAGTGAGGGTTGCGCAGTGGGACGGAACGTCACGAGAGCAGTGAAGTTTTAGAGACTGCTGCTCTGGGGGCGAGGAAGGGGGTACAGTAAAGCCATGTACAAGAATTGCTGTGCTGCTGAATCTCTGCTGGAAATGCCTACCCTAAATTTACGGGAGTGTCTTTTGTAAAGTCTAAGATACTGGGGCATGCGAGTGAAGGAGGTAGCTGGGTAAAGTGCTGTCAGGGTGAAGTGTCATAGTTGGATATGGACACGGCCTTACTGGGAGAGGCCCCAATAGTAGCCCATGGGGAGCCCTCCGGGGCACACAGGCTGCACCAAAATGGAAGCAGAGCCAGGAGTCCGGTGGTCTCAATGCAACTGAAAGCCAGTGTGGTAGGAATTAGGGAGTTTTTTTAGTCCTGCACAAATGGTTTTCCAAATCATAATTTCAAAAGCGAGAGTTTCGTTGATTGTTTTCATGACTCTATCTTCATGTAATTAAAAAAAAATTAAAAAGCAATCAAGATGAACGTGTAGGGCCAAGTTGCATAGAGGCATCTCTTTTAATAAAACTATTCACCGGACCAAGGAAATTTAGGAAGAAAATTATTTTTTTACAAATATACTTCAGGTACTCTTAACAGGGAAAGAGGAACCCAAATTTCCTATAGTGATTATGTAAACTCACAGAATAGAAAAACAGTGAATTTTTATATAGCAAGGATCCTATTTGCACAGGTTGAAAGCAAAAGGTTGCACCAGTTGGGTTTTAATATCAGCTGATGGTGAATGGTAATTATAGGAGTCCTGGAAGTAATTCTGTTCTTAAACCTTACATGCTGTGTTTTTCCTCTCTCTTTTTTTTTTTTTTTTTGTTATTTTTTTATTTTTTATATTTTTATTCTATGTTATTTTAATTTTTTAATCTTATTTTTTTTAATGTTTATTTATTTTTGAGAGAGAGACAGAACGCAAGTGGGTTAGGGGCAGAAAGAGAGGGGGAGACACAGAATCCGAAGCAGGCTCCAGGCCCTGAGCTGTCAGCACAGAGCCTGACGCGGGGCTCGAACTCACGAGCTGTGAGATCGTGACCTGAGCCTAAGTCAGACGCTCAACCAACTGAGCCCCTTTTATTTTACTTTTTTTAAAGAAGTGGGCTCTTCGCTGCTTGCTACTAAGTGGTAGAGCACAATTTCTAGTCAGACCTTACCTTCCTTAGGGACTAACACTTGTGCAGAAATTGTATCTCTTGAGCCTGCCTGCCTGATAGATGCATAATGGTGATACTAAGAATCACTTCTCATTCCAGAGTAAAAAATAAAAAAAATTTTCTAATTGATTTTCCCTTTTTTTTTTTTTTTTTTTTAATAAATCTGTAACAGCCTATTGATGTTTTACTGATTTGTATATGCTTTGTTTCTGTAAAAAAAACTTTTGGGGCGCCTGGGTGGCGCAGTCGGTTGAGCGGCCGACTTCAGCCAGGTCACGATCTCGCGGTCCGTGAGTTCGAGCCCCGCGTCAGGCTCTGGGCTGATGGCTCAGAGCCTGGAGCCTGTTTCTGATTCTGTGTCTCCCTCTCTCTCTGCCCCTCCCCCGTTCATGCTCTGTCTCTCTCTGTCCCAAAAAATAAATAAACGTTGAAAAAAAAAAAAAAACTTTTTCTGGTTCAAGTTAATCATAGTATTTAAAACTTTTTGTGGGGTGCCTAGGTGGCTCAGTTGGTGAAGCCTCTGACTCTTGATTTCGGCTCATGTCATGTTCTCACAGTTCACGAGTTTGAGCCCTGTACCGGGCTCCTTGCTGACAGCATGGAGCCTGCTTAGGATTCTCTCTCTCCCCTCCTCTCAGTGCCCCTCCCCTGTGTTGGCTCTCTAAATAAATAAACTTTAAAAAATTAATGAATAAAGCCTTTTATAACACCTATGTACCTAAGGCTATGAAGTGCATTTAAATAAAATACATTCCTAAGAACAGCTAGGTAAAAATATTCAAGCTGTTTATTTAATTTCAGTATATTTATTTAGCTTAAAATATTGTTCATAATCTAAGTTATATATGGAAAGAAATGGATTCATTTATTCATGTCGATTCTGGGTAAATGTAACAGTAGTCTCTGCTGATACACAAATGAATTTAAGTTAAGCTCTCATATAGCCAAAACATAGTACTTATTATCAGTTGCCATAAAAACATCATCTGAATAACACCATGTTATCCTTAAATATTGGTATTCACAACCCAATATTACCGTTCCCCATTAATTGCCTTTTTTATACATACCATATATGGATGTAAATTTCATTTCCAACTGGACTGTTGTTACTTCAAGAAAAGGAGTCATCTTCTTTTGTATTCCTTCAGTTGCACAGCACATCTTAAGTTTTAGATACATTTGCTGAGTTTCTGTTATAGTCATGGGGGATTGAGCTCTTTCCTACCTCCAGACCTTCACTTGGTCTCTCCAAGTCTAGGAGCATTACTTAAAATATTTAAAAACTGTTGTGGCTTCACAAGCAACCAGTCAGAGAGAGAGTCAACCCGAGGCAGGTCCCAGAGCTGGAGTGGAGTCTTGAGGCCCTCATGCTGATGGTTACCCTGTAATGGCTGAATCATGTCGACATTGGGAGTGTGACAAAGAGGTCACGATGGTTCTCATGGGCAATCGCCATCCCAGGACAGCAGCTATTTACCAAGTGGTACAGAAGTATTTTATTACGTTAGGAAGTGGTAAAGTCTGTATAGTGCAAACCAGCTGATTATCAGCTCTGTTTTTAACACATTTTGGGCAAGTGAATATTTAGTGTCTGAGTTTTTAAGTATTCCCTGTTTAGTAAATCAAATACTATGATTGTCCTTCCATTTTTTAGTAACCCTTTTTAAACTTTAAGACTTGCTCCATATTTTTACCCATTTGTGGAGTGTTCTAACTGCAAATGTATCCAAATAGTCAGTAGATCGGTCACATATCTATCCAGAGACTTTCATACAAATAAACATAGCAACGAACAAACCGGCACGTTCCTTCACGCCTCCTGTAGCCATGTGCCCCTTCCTCTAAAGTGAACTGGCCGTCCCCTGGGCCTGAAGCACCACTGTCCTTTCTGGGTCTGCCTTTGCTGTTCCCACTTACAGGCTCTCTGATTTCTCTCTGGTTTTGCTAGCACTGTGCATTTCCTATTTTTTATTTATTTCTGATTTTACTTCTCTCCCAAGCAAATATGCTTAAGAGAAAAATTATCATTCCCTTATGTTCAAAAATCTTATACTGTATTTGTGTCTTATTGGTAGTTGGAGCGGGTAACCATTTTTCTTTCAAATTTTGGAGGCTTTTCTATACTGTCTCCTATCTTCTGATAGGCTGTGGAGACCAGTGAAAGACCAGTGTCTTTCTGCCTTTTTTTTTTTTAATCCAGTTTGAAAGCTTCTAGAATCTTTTTATCTCTGGTGTTTGGAAATCTCATGATCTGTCTTTGTATTGATCCTCTTTCATTCTATGTAGGGAGTATTTGGCGAGTTCCTTCTAATAGATTCATATCTATAATTCTGGGGATTTCTTTTTTCTTTCTCTAATGCTTTTGTTTATTTTCTCTGGCCTTTCTGAGTTTTCTGAGTTGGGTCTCTATTTGCTTTTTCTTCTTTTTTTGTTCCTTTGTCTTTTTCATTCAGTTTTTTAAAAATTTCCTGGAGGTGCCTCTTGTATCATATTCCTGTTTTATAGCATCCCAGTTTTTCTTTCATGGACGCAATATACTGTCTTAGCTACAAGTGTTTTGTGATGTGTTGTTGTGCTCCCTGCATTACCTCTGCCTTCTAAAGCTTCCATTTTCTCATTCGTTTCGATTTCTCTCTTTTGTGTTCGAAGCATTTGTCAGATGTCTTACACTGTCTGGTTGTCTTTCACATGGAAGTATGAAATCCTGAAAAGCGGATCACAAACACATGGGTCTTGTGAGTTGGTGAGCCTCGCTCGGGGAGCTGAGCTGACCTGCAGTTAAAGCAGCATTTGATTCTTCAAATAAGAATTCTTTATTTTCTTCTTAGAAGGAGTACATGTGACAGAAGAGGGTGCACCTGTGGGAGTGAGGGCACGAGTTATGTGTGGGAACCCACTATTGTGGTCCAGCACTGGGTGTGAAGGATGGGAACTTTCCTTGAATCTCCCGCCTGGTCTCCGTCCCCTTTCTCAGCTCTCCACCCTGCCTGTCATCACCGAGGCTGGTCTCTGTGATTCAGTTTCAGCAGAGAATAAGAAAAGCAGAACAGTTGGGATTTTCGGGGTTGAGAGAGGGCCCTTGAGAGCCAGCTGCTCCCTGTGCAGACTCTCAGCTAGTTTCCGCTTTCTCTGCTCTCATCCTCCGTCCGGGATCCGGAGTGTCTCCAGCGATGATGATGAAAAATACTCATGTTCCGTTCTGTCTGCACAGGTGTGACTTCGCTTTTTACTTTGCTCGCCTGCTTTTTGTCTTTTCTTCCGTTTTTCTTTATCTTTGCGGGCTCTTACATTCTCTGTTATTCTCACTTTAGTGAAATGTGTGAAGAGAGAAGAGGTAAGCATGTATGTGGATGAACCTACCGTATTTAATCAGAAACCCACTTTTAAGTAGTGAAATTTGTATTGTGTTATTTTAAGATGTCTGCAGTCATCGTCTCCTGAAGTTACGAATATTAAGGATTTTTGTAAAGATTAGGGACACAGTACACTCTTCCGAAATACTAAGTTCCATTTTTGGGTTACGTGCGTACGTGCCCCCTGTTTGCTCTCGGTTCACTGCCGTCCTTTCCTGCACCTGTCCTGTAAGGATGGTCTACGTCTTCCGTCCCAGTGTTACCTGACAACCCTTCAGTTGAGCTGGGTCTTCTCCACTCCCTACCCCTCCCAAACTCTACTCTAAACCTGCATCCATTCCCTAAGCCCCTTTCCTGCATTCCTCTTCACACCTAGAAAATCATTCTGACTCCTGCATCATGAAGAAAATTGACGAGTTTAGGCCTTTATTCCCTCAGCTCATGTTCCCGTAATTTTCTCTCTCCACCCAAACTTTATCTGCACTTTCAACAGATGTTTATCGAGTACTCCTAATGTTCAAGCACAAGACGTAAAAGAATAGCGTGCAAGGAAAATCTCCTTGAAAATTTTTAATGGAATAAAAATGTAATAGAGCAGAGAGAGAAATTAAGAGAAAGAAATAAAAATAAGAATAAATGGCAAACCAGTAGAGTCTCAATCCAGAAGACTCAGGAAGAACAGAGAAAACAAAGGAAAGGAAAGCATCAGAGAAATTTGTCCCCGAGAAGTCCCCGAGATTGATGGACATGTGTCTTCACTGGAAGGGACCCCCAGGTACACAGCACATAGAGTGAAAGGGGAGTGCTCTGGGGGTGGAGATAAGGAATACAGTCTCTGAGTGGGGGATGGCAAGCTGAGTCCTGAAGTAGGACGAAAAGTTGAATCAAAGAAAACAAGAAAGTGGCAGGAGATTGACATCCCAGAGGACAGTGTTAGGAAGTCCAGAGTTGTGAAGAACTGTGAGCAGTTGGTGTTGCCTCTGTGTGGATAGCAGTGGAGTTGTGTTGTGTGTGTCTCATGGAAGGAAGGGGGCGGATTGCACAGTGAACAGTGTCTAACTGGAACTCAGAACAGTCGAAGAAGACCGTGGCAACAGTAAAAAGTCTGAGAAGATACTGAGCAGTGAGGTGACCATGACCTGCCTTTTTTTGAAAGAGCACTCTCCATCATTTTGAGTCAGTCGCTGGAGGGCACAGTGTATGGGATTGTCTGTCTTTCAGAAGAGAGAACTGACAGGAACTGACCCACAGCTCTTAGAAGTGGCAGGAAAGACCAGGAGCTCAAAGGGTTTGCGGCTCCTACACCTGTGTTTCTTGCCCCCAAATGCTGGCAAATTTCACTTTGGACCCCGTTACTGCCACCAAATCTGTTAAATGACACAAATTCAACCGAGTAACTTTTAAGGATCTAAATGGCTTTTTTTTTTTTTTTTTTAATGCTCATGAATAGGACAGCATCCCCTCTAGCAAACGGAAGGATGATCTGAGGAGTTACACTAAGTGGAAAGATTTTTAGAGATGGAGGTGGGGCAGGAACGTTATTAGCAAAAGAAAAGGATTGTTTTGGGCAAGGAGGCTTTCCCTTAGGGGAAAAGCAGGGGGGTTAATATGGAGACTACTTCTCTGCCCTTGTGACAGACTCATTGGTACTGATCTGATGGAAAATTTTCTGAGGGAGACTGAAGCTGCAGTTAGATTAGGTGTTAAGTCCCTGTTTGGCAACTTGTTCTTACAGGGCTAAAAATATAAAATTCAGTGTCATTGGCTTATTTGTGGTACTTAAAGCTTTTGGAATGGGCGGGTGGCCTAATTAGAAATCATGGAGTAAATCAGAAGAGGGCTTGCATTTCCAGCAGAGACATACCCATACCTGGTTGATTGCCCGTAAGGATCCTGAATCAAAAGCATCTAAAACCACGCCCATCATCTTCCTTGTTACCCCATTTTGTTCTTCTTTATGCCTGTCCTACAGGGTAGCATCATCATTCACCCTGGCCACCTATGCAAGAAGCCTGATGGCCATCCTAACCCACTGCTTTGTTCCTACCATCCCAAACAGTACAGGGTTATGTTCCGGCCGTCCAGCCAGCTGAATGTCTCAGAAACTGCCTTGTTCTCTCCTTGCCCATCACCCCTGATTTCTGTTCTGCTTTTGCTCTCTTTCCCATGCTATTGTTGTAGTTCATGAGCGACACTCCCAGGGCGTGTTCTCCCACGTCTTTCCTTCTCACTGTTGCTGCTGTGGTCTTTTTTTTATTTTTTTATTTATTTTTTTTTAATTTTTTTTTCAATGTTTATTTATTTTTGGAACAGAGAGAGACAGAGTATGAATGGGGGAGGGGCAGAGAGAGAGGGAGACACAGAATCGGAAACAGGCTCCAGGCTCTGAGCCATCAGCCCAGAGCCTGACGTGGGGCTCGAACTCACGGACCGCGAGATCGTGACCTGGCTGAAGTCGGACGCTTAACCGACTGCGCCACCCAGGCGCCCCTGTGGTCTTTTTTTTAAATAAGCACACCTGATCCTATTACTTACCAGTATTTACCCTCTTCTTAGATGGAACTGACCATGCCCTCCTTGGAACCCCTGGGTGCTATACTCACTCTTGTTTTTAATGGGTCCATCTCTTCCTCTGTTAAGCTATGAGTTCCCTTAGGACAGAATTTGCATTTTATTTATGTGCACTCATAAGCCTAATACATAGTAAGTGCCCAGTAAATGGGTGATGGGCATTAAGGAGGGCACTTGTTGGGATGGGCACTGGGAATTGTATGTACAGGATGAATTACTAAATTCTGTACCTGAAACTAATACTATACTGTATGTTAAACTGACTGGAATTTAAATAAAAACGTGAAAAAGAAAAAATTAAATGAAATGCAGTAGCCGCGTGGTGGCCCTGGAGGTGATTTCATCTCTGCGTGTGTGTTTCAGCATCTGTAAAATGGATGTAAAGGTAGTACTTAGCTTCACAGAGTAATTATGAGAATGTTAGCAATGATGGTAGCTATAATAATACATAGTTGTGAATAGCAGATGAATTGGTTAGTAAAGTTCTGTCATTCCCAAGGTAAAATGCAGATGTTGAGCGCCTTCAGGAGCTGGCCTCTGTCCCGTATCTCACTGCTCCCACACACAGAACTCCCCCCACCGTAGACACAGAAAATTACTTGCAGTTCTAAATATATCTGTCAAGTCATTCAGGGCCCTTGTTTCCTTATGGACCGTGTGTCTAGATGATCTATCCATTGTTGTAAGTGGAGTGTTAAAGTCCCCTGTCATTACCACATTCTTATCAATAAGGTTGCTTATGTTTGTGAGTAATCGTTTTATATATTTTGGGGGTTCCCATATTCAGCGCATAGACATTTATAATTGTTAGCTTTTCCTGATGGATAGGCCCTGTAATTATTATGTAATGCCCTTCTTCATCTCTTGTTACAGCCTTTAACTTAATGTCTAGTTTGTCTGATATAAGTATGGCTACTACAGCTTTCTTTTGACTTCCAATAGCATGATAAATAGTTCTCCATCCCCTCACTTTCAATCTGAAGGTGTCCTCAGATCTAAAATGAGTCTCTTGTAGACAGCAAATAGATGGGTCTTGTTTTTTTATCCATTCTGATACCCTATGTCTTTTGGTTGGCGCATTTAGTCCATTTACATTCAGTGTTATAGAAAGATATGGGTTTAGAGTCATTGTGATGTCTGTAGGTTTCATGCTGGTAGCGATGTCTCTGGTACTTTGTCTCACAGGATCCCCCTTTACCCAAAGCAACAGAATATACTTTCTTCTCGAGTGCACATGGAACATTCTCCAAGATCACATACTGGGTCACAAAACAACCCTTCATAAGTATACAAGAATTGAGATCATACCATGCATACTTCCAGACCACAATGCTATGAAGCTTGAAATCAACCACAGAAAAAAGTCTG
>NW_024412405.1:15419206-15558055 GCF_014898765.1 Herpailurus yagouaroundi
AAGAGGGGTGATGGGTATTGAAGAGGGCGTCTTTTGGGATGAGCACTGGGTGTTGTATGGAAACCAATTCGACAATAAATTTCATATATTAAAAAAAAAAAAAAAAGAAGTTGCAGTTGCCTAAGGCTGTGTTCTCTTCCCCCCAATTCCTGTCTTCACATGCACTTCTCCCACTTTATCTTCCCAGCAAATGATTACTCACCCTTTAAGACTTTCCCTGTCACCCCTTCCCAGAGGCTTCTCTGACCCCCTCCTCTCCATCCCCGAGTTTTCTTCCTGGCTGCCACAGAACTTTGCATGTGCCTCTGTTTTGGCCGTGTCTGTGTGAATCCCTTGAGGGCCGACTTTCAGCTTTGTATTCACAGCGTCTTGTTTAATGCCGATGGCATGAATTCAAAAATTGTTAATGAAACAAATGAATGCAGGGCTGAATGAATCTCTGATCCAGATAAATGGTATGTTTTTTAATGTTATACTGTGCACAGGGGTCAGCACATCCTGCCCTCCCACTGCCTCTTTTACATATACAGTTTTCTTGGGAGGTAGCCCCACATCCCTGCATCGGTGTATACCCCTGCTACACTACAGCATCAGAGCTGAGTAGTGGAGACGGAGACTGGATGGCCCACAGAGGCTGCGATGTGTGCTAGCTGGCCCTTTACAGGAAAAGCTTCCTGATTCTTGCTCCATAGGTAGATTACTTTGCTTTAAATAATGTTCGGAAAGGACAAATGAAATTAGCACAATTAACCTTTTTTTCCTGTGGCGTATCAAAATGCGCCAATGCCCGTCCCTTCTTTTACATATGCATTTCTTTTCCAGACAGACGTTTTTCAGTTTAACTCTGATATTTTTTGAACTAAATAGGTGGGAGCAAGCTTTTATAAGATGACTGGCCTGGGTCCTTTGCCTCAAGCTCTTTATAACGGAGAATCCTTTAAGCTTGAAGAGCTCAATATGAAAGAACTAGAAATGGCCGTTCTTCGCAGAATGATGGACGCGACGGTATATTTACAGAGGGACGTTTTTATGGTAGGCAAGCATTTATGAGGAAGTACATGATAGATGATATTTTTATAAATGATTTTTTGCATTAAAACAACTTTCTATAGCAAAAGTTTCCATCCTGATCACTTAGTAACGAATTTAAAAGTAATAAGTAACTAAGTTTATCTGTGCATAATTACATCAGAAATGCTTAATTGGAAAAAAATTCAGGTATTTACAGGAATATTTGTTGTAAATGTAAAGTTAGTGTATGAATCCTAATTGCCTAAATTATTTATTTATTTATTTATTTATTTATTTATTTATTTATTTATTTATTTTAGATTAGCCTTTAAGTATATTCTGTGCATAACTTTAGAACATATGCCTATAAATTATCTGTGTTACCTAAGTAATATTTTTGTTGTTTCAGGGTCGATTAAATGATCGAACAAATGCAGTTGATTTCCTTATGGATAAGAATAATGTTGTACCCCGTATAAATCCTTTGATTTTGCATGCTAAATGGCAGTACCTTAATTTAATATCCACATCAGGTAAAATGATCCATATACTTTCTACAAATGCTTACTGAGTTGTGCATGTTTTATTAAGTGGTTATTTAACATTTAATATGAAAATTTTCAGTAACTGCTGATGTTGAAGATTTCTCTACGTTCTTTTTCTTGGATTCGCAAGATAAGAGTGCTGTAATAGCAAAGAACATGTATTATTTAACCCAAGAAGGTAATGAGCATATTTTATTTTCCTGACTTTATTCCTAAAGTAGCAAAATTTGCAATTTTAGTGAGGTGTTTGCATAATGAATTTGTATGTTGCCATTTGACTAGAGGTCTGGTTTTCAGTTTCAGAGTTTGTAGTTTTTTAGGATACAAGGATTGTGCTGGGAAAATACCTTCTACAATAGTTATATGTTCAGGGGCTCATCTTGGTTTTTTGCCTTTTCTTAAAGCAAGCTGTTCCACTTTTCACCTTTTTAAGAAAGTGATAAAAGACTTTCCGGACTGTGTAACCTCGTGTCTTATAATGCATGAGTAAGTATAATTCCCAGATCAGAGGAGAAGTAGTTCTACCCTCTGATTAAACTTCTGGATTTTTGTTTACATTGGTGATTATAAGAAAAGAAGGGAGACCGATACAGGAATGTACTGGGAAATACACATTTAGCCTGGACAGGGAAGTCGATGGTGGAGCCAAGCCTTGTTAGAGTACAGTGACCTATTCGAAATAGACAAGGATAGTTGGAGTTCAGCTGGTTCGGTTTTGCTTTGTTTTATTTGATGATCTTTGCTCTAGAGAGAAAAATGAGAGCCAATATGTGAAAGATAAAAGAAGACTGAGTTTTGTCTCAGTGTATGAGAGTGATCTAAAGATAAAATGAACTTCATAGTAAGGGGTATATTTTTATAGAGAGAGTTTTAAGCAGAGGCCACCCAGCCAGTTTTTTAGAATGCCATGGAATCAAGATTGTATCAGATGGCCCCAGAATTACTTCCTAACAGATCCCAGATTTTATGTTCATAAAGTGGTCTGTCTCCAAGAAATCCAACAAATAATAAAATACAATACAGTTCTATGTTATGGCAGAATAAGGTCCTGACTGTGACAAGTGAAGGGAAAAGGAAACAGAAACAAGGAATAAAAATAGGAGAAGTCTATTTTTCAGGTTCTGAGGTGTATTTCAAAAATTCCTTCTGGGCATCAGAATAAGTTAGCCTATAATTAATGGCCTTTGCTTAAATCTCTAGCAATTTAAAAGAATGTTAACTGGGAAACACCCAATTTCCTTTTGCTTGGCATTTATATAAACGTGTAAAGAACTGATGGAGTTGTGAGAAATTTACTTAGCACTTTGAAATAGTTCTCAGTTTACTAACTATGATGGTGAAAGTGCTGACCTTAAAAAGGCGTTAAAATTCTTTACCTTTCTTCTTTGAAAAGAATGTGCTGCGACTGCCTCACACTTAAATTGCTTCAATGTGAATTCAATGTCAGCCCTCTTTCTGTTATAGTTTTCATATAGTTAGATATCACTGAGTGTGGTAGTAATGGTGGCCTCACATCTATTCAGGGGTAAGTTTTTGGTCTGGCAAACGTTTTATAATTGTTTCAAGTAGGTTATGTGATCTAAAGGACTAGCTTTTGTGTAGGTTTTAATGATGGCTAGACAAGTGTACAGGTGATGCATACAGAGCCTAGATGAAATTAAACCCATTTAACTGTGACTTCAGAACTAAAAATTGTTTCTCCTTGTGGTTTCCAAATTTTCAAATTTTTCTGAAAAAAAGAATTGTATTAATGTTGATGGCACAGGTAATGTGAATTAGACCAAGTTAATAATAGAGGTTTGGGAATAAATGAATTGTAAGCTAATATTGCTGTTTTTAGTATCTATTAATAAGCTTTATTGTATCTAGTTTTACATCTATGTGGGGTATAATTCTCAATTTTAAAAAAATATATAGCTGTAGCTGGAAGACCATTTTGCTCACCAATTCCAAAAACATAAGTATAATACAACTTTTGTCTACTAATAAAAGTATTCCACAGGTATGTCCCTTAGAGACTATTCTTACTTTTTGGTATCCGAGTTTATTTAAAGCTTATATAGCACTCTTCTAGTGTTTTTATATGCCTGTCAGTGTGTGTGTGTGTGTGTGTGTGTGTGTGTGTGTATGTGTGTGTGTGTAATCTTTAGCAATATTTTCTTATTTTCAAAAAATTAGCTTAATACTTTTTAATGTATTTTGTTAGCTGGAAATGTCCCCTGCTTTTAGTTTAATTTTAAAAAGAGGCAGCTTGACTAAATTATTTGATACTTTCAGATGATGATGTAATTTCTTCAGTTACTCTCTGGATTATTGCTGATTTTGACAAACCATCTGGGCGAAAACTACTTTTTAATGCATTAAAGCACATGGTGAGTATTTAGATACTCTTACCACAAAAATTTTATAATTTGTTGTTAATTTTGAGAAAGCCAAATGAAGAACGTGCATTAAATCTTATTCTCCTCCACGTTAATGTTTTAAGTCCTTCAGCTTGTTGATAAGGAGGCGAAAACGGGAGCTCAAATTCAGTCTCCATGTACAATAGGCAGATTTGACCAGGAAAGGAAAACCCTGCAAGTCATCCATGATTCAGACCTGTGTGTTCCTGCTTGCCCTTGCTATTAGACATATACTTGTCTGCAATGTGTATGCACTGAATGTTTGTGTCTCCCATAAAATTCAGATGTTCAAATCTAATCTGTAGTGCAGTGGCATTTGGAGGTGCGACCTTTAGGAAGGAATCAGGTGATGAATGGGATCAGTGCCCTTGTCAGAAGAGGTCAGAGAGCCTACTTCACTCTCTGTCCATCATGTGTAGATACATGGACAGATCCGTAGTCTGCAGCCCAGAAGAGGGTCCTCACCAGAACCTGACCATGCTGGCACCCTGATCTCAGATTCCCAGTTCCAGAACTGTAGGAAGTACATTTCAGTTGTTTATAAACCACCCTGTCTATGGGTACTTTGTTGTAGCAGCTGGAACTAAGACATAGTAGTTATAAATAGGCTATTAAAACAGAGTGAATGGTCCAGACCCTACCATTACATCAATGACACCAAATCTAGTTTTTACCAAAAGCAGTTTGTAAGAGCAGTTTTCCATCACATAGTCAGGCAGCACTTTCTTTCTCTGAATATTTAAGAAAAAGAAAATAAATTTTCACTGAAGAGTATTTTAAGCCTTAAGTCAACCTTAATATTTTTTTTGTTATTAGAGAATTACAAACCAATATACTTCGATAGTATACATTTCTATATTTATTTAAAAATACTCTTTTATGGGGCACCTGGGTGGCTCAGTCAGTTGAGTATCCAACTTTGGCTCAGGTCATGATCTGGTTTGTGCACTGGAGCCCCGCACGGGCTGGCTGCTATCAGCACAGAGCCTCCTCTGGACCCCCTATCCCCACCTCTCTCTCTCTCTGTCCCTCCCCCACTCACACTCTCTCTCATTAAGGTAAATAAACATTTTTTAAAAATACTCTTCTATAACCTTCCATATTTCTAAGGGAGCATAAAAGTTTGTCTAGATTAAAAACACCTACAAAACGTAACTCAAAGTATTTTATGAAATTGTTTGTTTTCCATTAGCTAAGTGTAAATTTAGTGCTGATAACAAATTACCCCATAACTTAGTGGTTTAAAAACAATAAACATTTTCTCAGAGTGTCTGGGGTTTAAGAATTCAAGAGTGACTTGGCCGAGTGGCTGTGGCTCAGGGTTTCTTGTGAGGGTGCAGTCAGGACTCTGGCAGCAGTTGTCTGAAGACTTGACTGGAACCAGAGCATCAGCTGCTAAGAGGGCTTGCGTGGCTGCTGGCAGGGGGCCTCAGTTTGTCACTGGCTCTTCACGGAACATCTCATTCCGTTGCCACATAGACCCCATTTTAGCATTGCTAAGTGTCCGCACAATGTGACAGCGGGCTTTCCCTAGAGTGAGTGCTAAAGAGACAGAAGCCACAGTGTGTTTTATGATCTGGCCTCAAAAGTCACACACTGTGCTTCCATAATATCCTATTGATGACACAGATCGCTCCTATCCAGTATGAGGAGGAACAATATGGAAGCACAAGTATAAAAAGTAGGGATCATCGGGGGCCATCTTGGAGGGGCACTACCACATCAAGAATAGTTAATACATTTTAGACGAAACATAATAACATCAGTTGGGAGAATTTTCATGTCATGTTAGGCAGTCTCAGAACACATTCTGGCTTCATTCAAGCCCTGCAGACCAGCACATTCAAAAAGGGGTGTTTGAGGTCTGTGGAGTACATCACCTCTGCCTTCTGTCTCTTCTCAAGAATTTTTGGTAGCGTGTTCTTTGCAAGGCTGACAGATTGCCTTTTCCCAGTAGTTCCAATGTATGTGGCTCTCCCATTATGCACATATTGGTATGTTTAATGGTGTCCCACATTTCTCTGAGAATCTGATCATTTTAGTTCTTTTTACATTCTATTTTTCAGACTATAGCTCTGTTGATTTATCTTTAAATTCAGTGATCCTTCTGCCAAGTCAAATCTATTGAACCCCACTAGTAAATTTTTCATTTCAGTGTTTGTACTTTCCAATTCCAGAGTTTCCATTTGGTTCTTCTTTATAATTTCTATTGCTTTGTTATTATCATCAGTGTAATAAGTTGTTGTACCTTCCTTTAACTCTTTAAGCATGGTTTCCTTTAGTTCTTTGAAGATACGTGTATGTCTGTTAAGTCCATCATCTAAGGTCCCTCAAAGATAGTTTCTGATGCTTGGTATTTTTCCTTAGTATAAATCATACTGTCCTCTTTCACTGCATATCTCATAATCTTTTACTGAAAACCAAACATTTTAGATAATACACTGGAGCACATTTGGATCCCATACCACTTCATCACCTGGACTGTTTGGTCATTTGTTTGTTTAGTGATATGACCGAACTCTCTCTCTAGTCTATCTCCCTCTCATTGTTTTTCTCTGATGTTCCTGCTCAGACTTTTTCCCTTGATTTTATCTTTGATCTTGGTTTCCTGGAGACTGCCTCTGAGTCAGCAAAAGCCAATTATTGTTCAAAGTTTATACTTAAATACCCCCAGGCAGTTAGATGTTCACGCTTTACTGTTGGATGTCTGCTTGATTTAAAGGCTGCTTTCCAGGTTAGAGATTTTATGATTTTGCCCCACATTCACAGTGGAATAGTATCTTGGAATTTCCCTGATGACTCCTGAGAAGATTCAACCTTTGGTTTGGTCTTCCAGACTGCCGAGAAGGACTTTAATATTATTTTTAAACTTGACTTCCTAGCAGTTGCCCCTGGGTCAGAGTACCTTTTTATTTAGCAGTATTTGTTTAGGGAATGCCTTCAGTGTGCCCCCTGTCCCATTCTCATTACCCTGAGTGGGGCCACTGTAACACAGATGCAGTTTTCTGGAACCTCAGGGATGAGTGTGATCCCAGGACAGCTCTTTTCATCTCTCTCCTTCTCTGAGTCTCTCTCTCTGTTAAACCCATGGCCGATCTCTCATTCCACCTCACGTTTTTTTGCCTGGAGGACCATGTAAAAACACGCTCCAGATGGGATTTCACCCACAGGCTGTCACTTGCTAACTCTTGATCTGGTTCATTAATTGAATTATCTGCAGTATCAATTCTTATTTTTATTCTTTCAAGTATTATATTTTGAGCCTCTCTCATTTTCATTTCAGCCAGCTTGCTTTTAACTTTTGCCTTTCTCTCACTGGGGTCTCTCCTTATCTCTCTCTGAGTCTGTTTTTTGGAGGCCATGTTTTCTTTTCATAGCTACACAAACTTTAAGAGACTAACATAATGAACACTTATATACCTAACACCTAGATTCTATAATTTTAACATCTTGCCACATTTGTTTTATCTGATTATCTGTTGTTAGTGGGGAGGAAGGGCAGAATAGTCTGCATTTTAAAGTAAGTCACAGAAATCAGCATATATTTTAAAGTACATACATTTTAAAGTAAGTCACAGAAATCAGCATATGTCATCCCTTAGTATTTTAATATGCATTTTCTAAGAATTAGGATATTTTACATAACTGCAATACCACTATCCCATTGCTAGTACTAAGCCTACATTAAATTGTTCGCACAAAGATGTCTTTTCTTTTTTCAAGCTAGGATCTAAACGTGTTTCATTGTTACGTTTCATTAGTTTCTTTTATTATAGAACAGTCCCATCCACATTTTGTCTATTGACTTTTTAAAGAGACCAAGCTGGCCGCCTTTTAGAAAAATCCCACCTTACAAATTTCACAGATTTTTTTTCCTTACAGTATTTTTAACTTGTCCCTTAGCCCTTATATCTCCTCTACACTGGAAGCTATGTCTGACTTAATTAGATTCAGCTTCTGCATGTTCATGAGTGATGATGTATTCTTCATGCTCTGTTTGTACACTACCAACCTGAAAAAAAATTTCAATGTCCAGCATCAATAGAATGTATAAAAGAGTATATTCATACAGTGGAAATCTATGCAGTCCTAAAAAATAAAGCAACTAAAGATACACAAAACAGTGTTGATGAATCTCACAACCATTATGTTGAGTGGAAACAAGGCAGGAAAGAATATATACTGTATGATTATATGAAGCTCAAAATAGGTTAAAGGTTTAATGATGAAACTTAGGTGATAAACCAGAAGAAGAAGCAAGAATGATCCTACAAATAAGTAACAGGATCGTGGTTGTTTTTAGAAAAGTGGAAAGGTGTAGTCATTGGCAGGGTGTCTGAGAGACGTTTTTGGGTTGCTGGCAATGCTCTGTTTCTCGACCTGGGTTATAGTTTTATGGGTTAACTCACTGAATTCTACATTTTTGTTTCGTGTATTGTTTTATATGTGTTATTTCACATACAAAAAGTGGTTAAAGTATCTCCTAAAAGACTCGTTATACAAAGAGGTGAAGCAGTCGGAGTTCCTAAAGTGACTGTTTTCTGGCTATGTCAGTAGGTACACGTTCAGTACCATCCACATAGAAAGACCTCTGCAGTGAGGGCTGCTGTGTGTTAAAGTGAACAAGCTCGAATGGAAAGAGAAAAGTTCGGCTGTAAAATGATATGTGAGATACTGATCTTTTCCACCTATATGTGTTTTGCAGAAAACAAGTGTTCATAGTCGGTTGGGAGTTATTTATAATCCTACATCGAAAATAAATGAAGAAAACACCGCTATTTCTAGAGGAATTTTGGCAGCTTTTCTTACACAGAAAAACAGCTTTTTGAAAAACTTTCTCAGGAAACTGGCGAAGGAAGAAACTGCTACAGCTATTTACTCTGGAAAAAAAATTCACACATTCCTTACTGAGGTCAGTGGCTATTTGTTTGGAGTAAGAAGTATCTGTTGCATTTTTAGAATGTATAAGCCAATATGGTCATGCTACTGAAAAATGTCAATAAATAAGTATAATCAATTAGGGATAATAAACATTCCTTCAGCGGGAAAAGACAGTGATGTGACTTTGCATCAAGGCACTTAGGCAACCAAATTTCACGTATTTCTGCTACTACTGTATCATCCTTGAAGTTGATAGCATTCTAGTTAGGACTTGTATGTGAAGATTGAGAGTTCAAGGGCTATGTAAGTCATACTCAGGTAGTTCACTGAAGGGTCCAGTATGAGGGAAATTCTAAAGATGGAAGATGATCCTCAAGAAAGAAGATCTGTTAATCCACTCAAAAATATCAATTGATTGTCTGCCATACAAGGGAGGTATACTTGTGGACAAGGCAGATATGTTGAGTCCGTGCTCCTGTGGAGCTTCCACGGTGGTGGGAAAGGCAGACAAACTAAATGGTACTGGAAAAATATAAAGAAATGAGAGGGTAGATAGTTTGAGGGACGCTCTTTTAGCTGAAGTGGTCAGGGAAGGCATCTCTTAAAGAGCTTATGTTTGAGCAGAGGTCTGAATGTAATGAGAAAATTTGTGAGAAGAATGTACCAGATCCAGGAACACAGTAAGTCTAAAGGACTGACACAGAGACCGTCTTTCCAGGTTTGAGGTACAGGCAGAAGATCATCATGAGCAAAATAGGGAGCATGATGTGGAGAGTAGTAGGAGCTGATGTCAGAAACATAACCCAGATATTTCAGGAGTCTGTAGGCCATGGTAAGGAACTGAAGTCTTTCCTGAGTATGATGGGAAACCACTGAGGAATCTTGAAGAGGTGAATAACCCTTAAAAAGGTGACTCTGGATGCCATGTGAAATTTTGTAGTAGGCAGACAACAGTGGATATAGGATGAACAATTGGAATGTTTTTGCAGTAATCTAGACAAGACATAATGGCATCTTGGACTAGGTAGTAGTGGTGGGAATGGTGAGGTGATTGGTACATATTTGTTACAATCAGAATTAGCTGATCAATTGTATGTGATATGTGAAGGTAACATCCTTACATTTTAGCTTGAACAGCTAGAATTAATGGTGGTGCCTTTTTTTGAGATGGGAAAGTCTAGATGAAGAGAAGATCTGGACACATAGAGGATCAAGCGTTAAGTCTGTACATGTTAAGTTGGAGATGTCTGTTGGACATTCAGGGGGAGATGTTGAGTTGACAGTTGAGTTAATGAGTATAGAAATCAACTCAGGGTTGTCAGGGTACTTTTAGAGTACATCACTTCGAGAGTTACCAACATTATATATCATTTAAAACCAAGAAACTGGGTGAGATACCTCAGAAATGAGTTGGGTGAGGGAAGAGGGGCTAAAAAATGGAGCTCTGGAATGTTCCAACATACAGAGGTATGCAAGAAAAGGATGATCCAGCAAAGGAGACAGATGGAATAGCCATAAGTTAAGAAGATAATCAGGAGAATATGGTATCTTGAAAGTCAGTTGGAGAAAGTATTTTAAGGACAGAATGATCAACTGTGCAGATGTTCCTGAAATTAGGCTTCATAATTGACCATTTACTTGTTCAGGTGGTCATTGGGGACTTTGATGAAAATAGTTTCAGTGGAGTAGTAGGTATAAAAGTAAACTTGATGGAAAAGAGAATGGGAAATCAGGAACTAGAGATAGTGAGTATAGGTAGCGCTTTCAAAAAACTTTATTTTCCCGTGAACAGAGAAATATTTTGTAGCTAGAAAAGGACTTGGCATCAAGAGTTTCTCAATTTGCAAGATGTTACTTTTTGTATGCTAATGGAGACAGTCCATCCAAACAATGAGAAAGGAGGATAGGGAGGGGAGCAGAGAAGAAGCAAAGTTCTTGAGTAGATAAGAGGTGCTGGGATCCCCTGGACAGGTGTTTACAGTTGGTCTTAAGAAAAGGAACCATTCATCCATTTTTACTGGAAAGAAGGCAGAATATATGAGCATGGCTGCAGAAGGGTAGATTTAGTTGGTGGTAGCAGGATAAAGGACTTCTGATTATTTTCATTTTCAGAAGAAATTCAGGTCATTCGCTAAGTATTAGAATGAGAGTAGGTATTATTAGAGGTTTGAGGGAAGAGGAGCAAATGCCACATATTCTTCTCTTATTCTGAGAGAGAGAAAGTGAATTAACCACATTAGTGTGGGGGGGTTTCTGAGGGCCCACTAGATGTTAACAACTGTAAACTGAAAGTGAGGTCGCTATTAGTTGCAGCTTTTTTTCCAGCTGTATTAAGACTATTTTGGTTCCAGTTACAGGGGAAGCAGAGTCGTGCTTAAACAGAGTTGAGGTTTTGCCAGATGAATATGACTTCAGGGAAGCATTCCAGGGATCTAAGCATGGCAAGTTTGTGTTGTAGTAAAGGCCTTTGAGGTATAACTCAGGAAGAAATTATGGGAGGTGTGATGGGTAATAACGAGGTGGTAGGGGCAGAGGACAGAAGGGATTGGGTAATGGTTGGTATGGTGACACTAGGTTGAATGAGTTGGAAATTGAGCAGTTTGTGGTCAGAGGGGATGATTGAGATGGAGATTTTGGATGTAAGTGGGATCTCAGGCTGCACTGTCCAATACTGTATCCACTAGCTGCATGTGGCTCTTTTAAACTTAAAATCAAGTTAAAATTCCAGTTGTTTAAGCATCCAGCTTTTGATTTTGGTTCAGGTCATGATCTCATGGTTCATGAGATCGAGCACCATGTGAGGCTTTGTGCTGACAGCTGGAGGCCTGCTTGGGATTCTGTCTCTCTCCCTTTCTCTGCCCCTCCCACACTCATTCCCTCTCTAAATAAATAAATAAGCAAGCAAACAAACAAACTTAAAAAAAATTAAGTTAAAATTTAAATTCAGTGCTCCAGTCATTCTAGCCATGTTTTAAGTGCTCAGTAACCATCCATGGCTGTGGCTGGCATATTGGACTGTTTAGTGGAACATTTCTACCATCGCGGGAGCGTACCAGGAACCTGCTAGAAATTCAGAATTTAAGGCCCCACCTTGGATCTTCTGAAGTAGAAACTACATTTCAACAAGGCTTCCAGGTGATTGCACATTAAAGTTTGATAAGTACTGATATGGAGAGTGTTTCTTAGTGTGAAGATGTGAAGAAGCTATTCGTGGTTTATTTTCTGTGAATGTCCATATATTTTTTGACTCTCACCAAGGATTACTTTTATATTTCAGAAATAAAATGCACTATTACTGAATTGGTTTTGTGAGGTTGGTATAATGGGGTGTGATAGGGTATTTCTATTTTAAACACTGGTTTTTTTTCACTGAGGGTACCAAAATGGGGTACTGAGTTCAGAATTTAATTAACATTTGTTTAATTTCTTTAATGATAAATTGTATTTAAGTTGATGTTCCCTAGCATATTCCCTAGCATTACTAGTCAGTAATCCACCTGAAATCTTCAAAGAATGAATGTGGCATGTGATATCTACTTGTAACAGGATTTACAAATGTTATAATTGGCTTGGCAAAGAAATATTCTTTTTTAAAATGTAGTTTCAACATTATGGAGGTTTCTCAAAAAACTAAAAATAGAACTACCCTACGACCCAGCAATTGCACTACTAGGCATCTCTCCAGGAGACACAGGTGTGCTGTTTCGAAGGGACACATGCACCCCATGTTTATAGCAGCACTATCCACAATAGCCAAAGGAAAGAGCCCAAATGTCCATCGATGGATGAACAGATAAAGAAAATGTGAGATATATGTATATATATATATATATATATGTATACACACACACAATGGAGGATTAGTCAGCAATCAAAAAGAATGAAATCTTGCCATTTGCAACTACATGGATGGAACTGGAGGGTACTATGCTAAGTGAAATTAGTCAGAGAAAGACAAAAATCATATGACTTCACTCATATTAGGACTTTAAGAGACAAAACAGATGAACATAAGGGAAAGGAAACAAAAATAATATAAAAACAGGGAAGGGGACAAAGCAAAAGAGACTCATAAATATGGAGAACAAACTGAGGGTTGCTGGAGGGGTTGTGGGAGGTAGGATGGGTTAAATGGGTAAGGAATCTACTGAAATCATTGCTTCACTATATACTAATTTGGATGTAAATTTTAAAAAATAAAAAATAAAGTTAAATTTAAATAAATAAAATAAAATGTAGTTTCAGATGAAAATAGTGCTTTTTAAATCAAAATTTAGAATAATTTCAAATTTTGCATTAATATATTAAAGTAGTCTTTGTTAAAATGATTTGCTGGGGCACCTGGTTGGCTCAGTCAGTTAATAGTCCGACATCGGCTCAGGTCATGATCTCACTGTCTGTGAGTTTGAGCCCCACGTCAGGCTCTGTGTGGACAGCTCAGAGCCTGGATCCTGCTTCGGATTCTGTGTCTCCCTCTCTCACTGCCCCTCCCCTGCTCACACTCTGTGTCTCTCTCAAAAATAAGTGTTAAAAAAAAAATTTTTTTTTAATAAAAAATGATTTGCTATATTTCTCTTGTTAATTTCATCCTTCTTAATTTATGGTTTAGGGGATGGATAAGAACGCTTTTCAGAAAAAATATAATACCATTGGAGTGAATATTTTCCGAACTCATCAGCTGTTCTGTCAAGATGTACTTAAAATTCGTCCTGGAGAAATAGGTGTTGTCAGCAATGGGAAAGTAAGTAGAAAATGCAATTGCTCGCTTTTTCTCACTGACCCGTGACCTGGGGGCCTGTCACAACATGCAGGAGATGCGGCTCCTGTGCTGGACACAGTGGACAGGGGTCAGCATAAACTGCCCGTGGTCCCACCCCTTCCCCCAGGGATGGACGCATCGAATGTGGCGCGAAAGAGCGTTCGTATGGGAATAGCTGTTGTTGTGTTCTAATGTAAGGATTAGAACAACTACTACAACATTGCGACTAAGAGCCACTGTTGCTGTAGATGTGGAAAGTACGTTGTGATGTCTTTTTCTTCCTGTCGCTTTTCTCTTCAATTGACTGTGTTAACTTCCATAAGTACCGAATTGTTATTTTTGAAATATAAAGTCATAGTTATTAATGTAATCATTAAAATCTATAAGAAAAATCACTTACTTCAACCCTCCTAATGAAATTGGTTATTCATAGTTTATTGTTTTACCTTCTAACCCTTTTCTCTACCCTACATAGGCATGTCTGGTTTGTAAAAATACATAATTTAATCCTGTTATATACATGTATGTATAAAATTTTATATCACACTTTTTTTCTCTTGGTATATTGGAAACATTTTCTTATTAGAGAGGTCTTTATAGACCTACAAAATTAATAATATCTACTTAATATTATTTGAGTATGAGAATCTTGTTTTCTCAGTAATGATTTAAGTTTTAAAAAGTTGAATCTGGTGCATAGATTTATTAAGAAATCAACTACTGGGCGCCTGGGTGGCTCAGTCGGTTAGGCGTCCGACTTCGGCTCAGGTCATGATCTCACGGTCCGTGGGTTTGAGCCCCACGTCGGTCTCTGTGCTGACAGCTCAGAGCCTGGAGCCCGTTTCAGATTCTGTGTCTCCCTCTCTCTCTACCCCTCCCCTGTTCATGCTCTGTCTCTCTCTGTCTCAAAAATAAATAAACGTTAAAAAAAAAAATCAACTAATGCAAAATGTTTGGCATCCTCTGTTTGAACTACCAAATTATATAACCCAAATTGTCTTCCAAGGTCTAGTGCGCTCTTAACGTTTTTGTTTTCTACATTTCTAGGTGAAGCTCTCTTTATCTAATGTTTTATTCCCCTATCATTTTCCCTGAAAATTATGCTCATTTTTTTCTTATCTGACTCTATGAAGACTAGGAACTGGAGAGTAGTGAGGGTCTCACATCCACAAGCCTCTGCAGATCAAATATATCTGCTTCAATGTAACAGTTTTCAGGCTAATTGTATTTAAGTGTTCATCTTTGTATGGTGCTGTTTTATAAATTGGTGACAATGGTTGCCATTTATTGCATTAATACACAGTATTTGTGAATTTGATAAGCAAGGTTTGTGGAAGCCCAGTAATGTCATTGCTTTTTATTTTTAACAGTTGTTTGGGGAGGAAATGCGGCTTTTTAGAACAGTTTTGCAGTATATGGCTCTGTCCCTTTGGCTCTGTCTAGCACTGTAAGGGGTGAAGAGGGAAAAAAAATTACACCAGCTGTATTTAGTACCTTGCCTTTTGATTATATGTTGTGGAAAGGCTACCCTATGTTTTCTTTGCTGTTATTTAATGTAATTCACATATTACCCATGTTATCGATAGCAAATGTTATAGTTATATTTACCTTATTTCTCCTAGAATAATTGTTTCACTTCATCTTCCTTGAAATTGACAAAAATATTCAGATTCTAATTTTGCACCTGCTGTGATCAATCTTCTAGGTTCTGAGAGTATAGTAGTGAACAAACTTGTTTTCATGAAGTTTATATTTTGGTGGGCAGTGACACCTAACAAGTAGCATCCTTATTGATAAGGTGCCATTTGGAGAGAGCCAGAGGAGGCAGGGAGGGGGGTGGGGGGGGGGAAGAGCAAGCCGAGTGGAATGTGTGCAAGAGGAATGTTCTAGATTGAGGGAATAGTGAGTACAAAGGTCCTGAGGTGAGATGATCACCGTGTCCTAGAAATAGCCAGTACAGAGAGTAGTCAGAAGAGAAGCTTCAGAAAAGTAGCTGCCGACCAGATCCCATAGGGTTTCAGGACAGTGTAAGGACTCCTGCTCTACTGTGAGTGAGTTGTGAAGTTTAGTTCTGGGCAGAGGACTGACATGGTCTGACTTATGTCTTCTTTGCGCATCTCTAGTGGCTGTTCAATAGAGAATAAAACATAGGGCGTCAGGAGAGCAGTCAGGAGCTAGTTCAGTAGTCCATGTGAGAGCTGATGGTGACTTGGACTGGAATGGCCCTGGAGGAGGAAGTGAGGGATGTATCGTGGAGGAAGAGTGGACCTGAATTACTGACAGACTTGGGGTGGGATGGAGAGAACCGTGTTACTGGCAAAGTGAGGCTGCTCAGGACGAGTGGAAGGGGAGGGAAGATGGAAATTCAGTTCCGGATGTAGGAAGAGTTCAGTGGCCAGTTCTGGTCCTGTGCCTGCTCTTGGGCTGACACTTGAGCATATGAGTTGAATTCAGGGAAGAGGTTGGGGCTGGAGGTAGTAGATATTCAGTTAAATTATGTTGGCTTTTGCGTTGATTAGTAGAAAATTATAATTTTATTTTTTTAATTTATGGAACAGTAATTTGAATAGAAAAGTAGAAAAGTATAATGTATCTGAAAGCAAGTACTGTGGCTTAGAGCTGTGTAATGTAATACTTAGCTTGTTACTCTCAGAGTGAGGCTTTAAAGCACAGTAGTCACGGCAATTGCAGCAGATAGGTACAACTCTCAGCCAGATCATTTAATGCTTGAAATCTGACATTTTAGAATCAGCCTTCATCATGAACCTGTCCAAATGTTTGTTAGAATTGGAACATACTCAGGTTGTTTATGAATGATCAAAACTGGGGGGTGGTGATTATCTCATACTTTCTTACTAAGATGCTGAAGAATTAAAAATGCATTTATTTTTAGTATTAAATAAAACTCTAATGCTGCCACTATAATTATAACAGATTTATTGTCATTAACCTACATGTTTACAAATTGGCGAAAGACGGCATAGCAGGCAGTAGAGAAGCAGGGCCTTTTTTGTTATTTTTTTTTTTTTTAGCCAAACAAATCTCTGTTTGAATTCCATTTTACCATTAATTAATTAATTATATGACTTCTATGAGACTTGGTTTAGAAATATCATTTGGACAGTGGGAATGGTGATGGTCTATTTTACAGAGTTGTCAGAGATTAAATATACTTTTATAGGTAAAGCACATAAAACAGCCCCAGACACAGAGCAGATTTTCAGTAAATATTAATTCCTGTTTTCTCTTTAAATATTTGAAGGCTGTCATGAGAAATAGTGGGTACATTTGTAGACCTGATTTGTGTTACACTTGATGAGAGAGTCAATATAGAATCATACTGAGATGTCCATGAGTGGAGAGAGATTTTTGTAAAGCTCAGTGTGTGGATGAACATTCTAACAGAGTTTTCTAAAATTTTAATGAGCTGTCAGAGGTAATGCATTTCTGTTACAACAGTTATTCCGTATAACTGAAAAATCACATTTCCAAAATGTTGTAAAGAAGATGGAAGCACCAGATACATTTTATTATGTTTGTACATGATTTTCAAGTTCAGTGTTCCTTTTCCCAACTTAGACATTATGTGATTTTATACTGTTTATGTTACTTTATCCCACAAGAATCAAGTTTCTCCTAGCTGTTTCACACTGCACTCACATAGGTGAAATAGAGCCAGTTCTCTGGTGAATTTAATCAATGAAAAGAGCCAATCTAATTAACCCCTTAAGAAAATAATTTGAGATTATATTTCCTTTTTCTGAGTTATTAACAAAACTGCTCAAATCAATAGAGGTGGTACAGATAAAATTCAGCTATTTTCCAGGCCTCCTATTCATAGTCCATAAAATATAACATTGAAAGTGCTTTCAAAGTATCTCAAAAGTGATACCAAATCTTAAGGCAATGAAATGTTTCTATGTGTACTTTTAGTTTTATGGTATCCATTTTTTCATTTTGAAGAGCCCGTTTTATATGTTTAAGGGTGAAACATGATATTTGTTTAGTTGGAATGCTAACATCCCAGCTAATATCACCTGTGATATGAGCAAATAATAAAAAATTCAAGAACTATACCTCATTCATTTTTAGAAAAATATTAATTGCAGAAGCAGATGAAGCAGTCGAGGGAGTGAGAAAATCTGCTACAACCATTTAATTCTGGTCTGTTTACCAAGAAAAAAAGGATTCTGGATGCTATACTTTGTGGTTGTCATTAAGTGTAAGTGTTTAGGGCATAAGACTATGTCAGGCTCACCTTCTACATCGGTGCTTGCATTCATAATATGATGATGTTGCATGGATTAATTTTGAAATTAGGCGTGTGACAATTTGACAACTCCTCCTCTAGAGTTAACTGGTTCACAGCCGACTTGCATACATGACCTTACTGTGGTCCGAACCATTTATACAGCATCAGTTAGATGAAGATGGGTTGGTATGTTTAAGTGATTGTGTAGTTTGTCTTTGGTTTTTTGCTCGTTTATGCCTTGCTTATGTATTAATTCGTATCTACGTCATGTAGGCCACAATTGATAGAAGAGTGGAAAAGCAAATTGAAAATAAAAGACTTATGAAATACAGACCGTTTCATAATTTACCTTAGAATGAAAAGCCTTGGGTTTTTGAAAGCATTATGTTTCAAAGTAAAACTTTCTAATGGAAATAATTTACTACTTTTCTATTTTGTCAGTTAGATATTGGTGTTTATGCAAATGTTACTTGTAATATGAAAGTGAGAAAACCTTTTTCTCTTTGTCTCCCGGTAGATTTAGTAAGTGGTGGGATTGATCGCCACCGTCTGTTTAATCGGTAATCGGTTGTTGTTTAAATATCTATTTGATGAGAAAATATTTGTCCCAAACTGGTATCTTCTAGAAGGTATACAATAATAAAACTACTTTTATTTTAAGTTCTTAGGACCTTTAGATGAAAATTTCTATACAGAAGATTTTTACTTCTTGGAAAAGATAACATTTACTAATTTAGTAGAGAAAATTAAAGGCGTTGTTGAAAATATGAAAATCAGCTCAAAGAAGTAAGTATTTAAAATCGTAAGCGAAATTCATTTCAGGATGTGCTATTTTGCATCTTATTTTTTTCTTTTTAAGAATAGAAAATATTTCAAATATGTACACAATTAAAGATATAAGCAATATGTAGAGAATATTTAAAAATGATAATAAAGGACATCCACATACTCACCACCACCAAACTGTACATGTTAATGGTTTGTTTTATTTGCCTTGGATCTCACTGTCCTCTTTGTTTCTTACCCACCTACACAGTCTCCATCCTCCCTGAGAAGTAACCATTTTCCTAAATGCTGTGTGCATGATTCCATACTCATATTTATACTTTGCTTCATTTCTGAATATCCATGAGCAGTGTTGTTTGGGTCGAATGCCTGACTTTTATAGAGAAACTCTGTTTCCTGTAGGTTCCTCTGCACTCTACTTCCTCTGGAGCTTCATCCAGGTTCATGTACGCAGTTCATTTTAATTCCTTCTCGGTGTTTAATGAATATTCTGTAGCTCGTTTATGCAGTCCATTACTGAGGTACAGTGAACTTGGCTTTAGTGTTTTTACTGTTACAGAAGTGCTGGAGTGAACCGGCTTTCAGTGTCTCCTTGTGCAGTGTGAGTTTCTCTAGAGCACAGGGGTGTTGTAGTTGGGTTGTAGGGTGTGCGTGTCTTCAGCCTTACCAGATATTGTTAAATACCCTTTAAAGTCGTTGCAGCAATTAACACTCCCACCAGAAAGGTGAAAGTTCTGTTTCCACAGGTTCTTACCAATACCTGGAGTTGTCTGACTTGATAATTTTCTCTGTCTGGTGGATGTGAAATTGTGGCTTGTTTTACTTTGCATTTCTTTGACTCTTAGTAAAGTTGAGTATCTTCTCATACGATTATTTTCATTCACGTTTACCCTTCTGTAAAATACCTGTTTGTGTCTTTTGCTCAGTTATCTGTTGGGCTTTTTTTCTTCTTTTAATGATCTATAAACATATTCTCTGTGATTCTGTATACTAATCTTTATCAGTTATATGTGTTACAAATATTATATTCTAGTTTGTGACATGACTATTTACTTTTTTATTGGAATTTTTTACCAAATACTTAGATGATTTTTATTTTAATGTCAAAACATTATCAGGATTTTTCTGTCATGGTTTGTCTGTGGTCTCTGTGTGTGAGTGAGGGAGGGAGGGAGGGAGGGAAGGGAGTGTGTGTGTGTGTGTGTGTGTGTGTGTGTGTGTGTGTATCTGTAGGATGTATAAGAATTTTTTTCTAGTCTGCGTTCATAAAGATATTCTCCTTTATTGTCTTCTAAAAGTTTTACAGTTTTGCTTTTTTATTGGTTTATATCTTTAGTTCTTCTTGGATTTTTAAAAAAGTATTTATTTTGAGAGAGAGTGTGTATGTGTGAGTGAGCAGAGGAGGGGCAGATCTGCACTGTCAGCACAGAGCCCCATGCAGGGCTCGATCCCATGAACTGAGATCATGACCTGAGCTCATGTCCTTAATTCTTCTTAGATCTTTATATTGTTCCACTGGTATGCTGTCTCATGCCAGTCCCACACTCCAGTTACCACAGCCTTATAATAAATTTTGATAATAGCAAAAATTTTTTCTTCTGTCTCTTCAAAATTGCATCGATTGTTTTTTGCTACTTGTTTTTCCACATAAATGTAATTAGAAGCAGCATAACAAGTTCTACAAAAAACTGTCCTGGAATTTTTATGAGAATTTCCGTGAATTTATAGATTAGTTTAAGAACTGCCATCTTTATGTAATATTAAATTATCTCGTCTGTTAAATATATACATATATTGTTTATGTATGGCTATATGAATGTATAATATATAAAACATAAAATAACATATAGGTATATAACTGATGTATCTGGCATACAATTTATATGTGGTATATGATTTATATATACATATAAGAATATGTAGGTAGATAGTTTGACACACTTACTTAGTGTTCCTTTAGGGTCCTTTGGTGAAGCTTCCGTTTTTTCCCCATGAGTTTTTACACATGTAGTTTTAGATTTATTCCCTTGTACTTTATACTTTTAGCCCATATTATAAATAGTGTACTTTATATTTTCAAATTGTTTATTGCTAAATTACAGGAATAACAATAAATTCTATAATAAATAATAAATTCTATATTGATCTTCCTTGCTCAACTCTCTTATTTTTTGTAACATTTTATCTGATGTTAGACGCTCATGTCATTTGTGAATCGTAACAGCTTCGTACTTTAACTTCTAGCTTTTAAAACATCTCCTGTTGGCCTTTCTCTTGTTCTAGTTTGCTTAATTTAGGATAGACTTATTTTACTGTTTTACTTTTCATATATGTAGATTTAGGACCTGGCAGGCTCTTAATTGTTTTGGTTGTTTTTATCAGTTTCAGTTTTTACTATTTTTTTCATCTGTTCTCTTTCATAAACTTCTCAAGTTGGGTTCTAAGCTTTTTAATATCACATTTTTTTTCCTTACATACCCTTAAATTACAGGCTTAAAAGTGTCTTTCTAAACTCTATTTAGCCTGTATCACATAAGTTGTGATATATAAATGCTTCATTATGATTCATTGCTAACATGTTCAGATTTCTGGGTTTTTTAACATTTGCTTGTTAAGATGTTTTGAAATATTTATAGTGTCTTCTTCATGAAGGCAAACTCCTTGTCCATTTTATCATTTTTATCTTCCTTATATGGAATTGTGCCTAGATCTTGTTAGACATCCAGTAAATCTTTATTGAATAAATAAATGAATAAGATACATTTTAAAAATTTTAAGTGGCACAGTGTGTTATTAATTGATTTCCAGTTTGTTTTTGAACTGTGATTAGAGAACATGGTTTATGAAAATCAATTATTTGGTATTTATTTCTACAAATTTTGTGAGACAGCGTTAATCTTTATCATTGTTCCATGCCTGATTTTTTTAAGGCTTATTCTCTAATTGTGTGGAAGATTTTACACATTTATTATTTTGAACATGCTATTTTTTTTCCAACCATCGAAATACTGAATTATTCTTTATCTGTCAGTTACTAGATGAAGTTTGTTAAAACACTGCAATGATGATTATGGATCTGTCATTTAATTCTTGCAACTTTGTCAAATTTTATTCTAAATATTTTGAGCTATAGTTATATATACTCTGATTCAGAATTATGTTTCTAGTGAATTGTTCCTTTTATCATTATATATTACTCCTTTTGCTATAATTTTGTCTTAAAGTCTGTGGGGTCTCGTATTTAAGCCACATCAACATTCTTTTTGGTTAATGCTTTTCTGTTTTATCTTTTTCCGTTTACTTTCAGTGTACCCACACATCTTATGGCGTACAACTAGGCTTCCTGCCAGAACTAAAAATTCTGATTCTTAGTCTTAAATACAGAATTCTGATTCGGATGAAATGGATGTCCTTGCTTAATCTGTTCCTTTAGGAAGTAATTCATCATTTAGGAAATGATGTTAACATAGAAAACTATAAATAAAGTAGGAAAGTCTAAGGGCATTTCTGCAGTAAAGAGATAATATCCACAGTTATTTTCAAGTGGATATTTTAAAAAGAAAACTTTAAAAAGCAAAAAAAGTTATTTTTGGTGAAATAATTTAGGTCTAGCTTATGTTGGAAAGCATATAAGTCATACTGAATTTTGTGAATATATCGTTAACATTTCAGAATGAATTTTTTTAATCTGATCTGGCAAAAAATAGTTTTAAATAGGTTTGGGAAGCTATTTCAGCCACTTTAGAGGTGGATTTCAGACCAAAACCACCACCAAAACAACAAAAACCAACACTAAACTATAAGAACATCCCCTCTAATTGTCTGAAGTCATTGCATGCACACACATAATGCTAAACACGTCATGTTGTGGTTAGAATAAATGCATATATGCTTAAATGTGAACATATGTTTAAGATATGCATCCTTATTTTCATGTCTTCCAAGAGTTAGCTACCTAGGAAGGTGGAACTCTGGGTGCAAAAGACAGAGTCCTTGGAACCATTGCTGGGGGAGCACGTGACACCTGTTTCTGGAGCAGAGTGATTACTGCCTGCTCTGCTCGGAGACCATCTCCACTCCTTAGACAGGAGGTGCTGACCTTCTCGTGCATGTTCCCTTCTGCAGTTCAGAGTATTTTGCAAAAAGAGAGAATTGAGAGAATCTACAAAAAGGCTGTTTGGGGCCCCCAATTTTCCCTTTCCTCATTTCCTCCTCTCTTAGTGCATATGGTCTCCTTGAAACATGGGGAGCATGTTTAACCATATTTCCTCCATTGTGTCTACAATTTCACATATTAGAGATTATGTGGCTAATAAATACCTTTGAGGGAGTTTAGAAATAGAGATTATGATTTTGATTAATTTACTCATTTAAAACAGGTTTATTGGGTGGCTCAGTCGGTTAAGTGTCCGACTTCAGGTCATGAACTCGCGGTTTGTGAGTTCGAGCCCCACATCAGGCTCTGTGCTGACAGCTTGGAGCCTGCTTCCAATTTTGTGTCTCCCTCTCTCTCTGCCCCTGCCCTGCTCATGCTCTGTCTCTCTCTGTCTCTCAAAAATAAATAAATGTAAAAAAAAGCAGTTTTTTTAAACAGGTTTATTAACTGGTCATTAAGCAGTGCTCTGTGAAAGATATGGTGTGTAATACAAATAGAAGGAATGTGAAGTCCTACATGTCAGAACCTTGTAGTCAAAGCTGATATATTATAGTAGAGAGATACAAGTTCTCAACTCTGCATCTGAATTTCTCTATAAAAAAGTGCTTATCGTTTCTTTTCTTGTTTCTTTATTTTCAAAAACTTTCCTTAAAGTTTAGCCAACATTTTCTGCCCCAGTGTATCAGTGAACATATAATACATTTCCTCTGGCATGGATTTTCAAATTCGGTTATGTTTAATCTAGGTATTTGTTTTATGCAGTCATAATTAGTTTTCAAACTAATTTGTGACCATACAAGTCTGGACTTCTTAGTTATTTTCGAAATTCTCCCTTTTGTTCTTCCTGCCCTTCTTTCTTTCCTGGGTGGGCTCCAGTGCTTGAACACGTAACCAGCACTCAGCAAATATTGCCTTGAATTGAATGACGCACCGTATCCTTACAGGCACTGTTAAGAACACTACTTATAAGTGTTTAAAGATCATGTCAATGATTAAAAAAAAAAAAGGATGGTTTTTAAAGCAGCAGTCATCTTTAAACTGACAAATTCTAGGGGCATCTGGGTGGCTCAGTCGGCTAAGCATCCGACTCTTGGTTTTGGTTCAGGTCGTGATCTCTTACGGTTCATGAGGTCAAGCCCTACGTTGGACTCTCTGCTGACAGCGTGAACACTGCTTGGGATTTCCTCTCCCTCTCTCCCTCTCTCTCCCTCTCTCTCCCTCTCTCTCTCTCTGTCTCTCTCTCTCCCTCTCCCTCTCCCTCCTTCCCTCTCCCCGCCCCCATGCTTGCTCTCTCTCAAAATAAGTTTTTAAAAAAACCGACAAATTCTACTTACAAATTTGGAAGAAAAGTCATTTATATAAAGCTTGTCTATTGGAGATATTTTACATTAAATTTCCATTTCTCAGGGCATTAATTGTGACATGAAATATGGACCTTTCTCCTCAGAAAAACTCATCTGTTGTTTATCTTGTTTACCTAGCATGAGTGACCTTGTTATGAAAGCTGATGCCCTTATTTCCTCTTTGCCTAAACGTGAATCTCGGTATGATATCACATTTCTTAGAGAGAATCACAGGTAAGAATATGTATTTTCTGTCACTGTATCCTTTACTCAGTTATGGTTTCCACTTATAGCAAAATTTAGAGCAAATTAAAAATTTTTAGGGAAGAAATGTATTTGACAAGATTAGGAAAAGAAATTGCAGCTCTAAGATATTTGAAATGAAATTCATCAAGCTCTGTCTACTTACATACAATTATCTGTTTCCCCCGAAGGGAACCTTTTCTGTTGTTTTTAATTAGGGACCGCATAGAATTGGAGGGAAAAATAGACATTATATAATTAACCTATAGACATGTTTCATTGTGTGATCTTTTTCTAATCAGTGCTCCTATAAAACTAAACTGAGATGAACACCTTAACATAGACTCATGATGGCTGAGAGTACCTTGTAAGTTTTCTGATTTTATGGTAGATGCAACCTTACGTTGCTCATGTGTACTACTAGATGGTAATACGTGCTGTAGCTCCAGGAAGTCTGACTTTCAAGAGGTCTTTACACATGTGCAGTTGTATACTCAGGGAAAATAACTTTCTAAAGAAAGGAGCACTGTTGGGAAGGAAGTTTTATTTTTTTATTTTATTTTTTTTCAGATAACTAAGATTCAATACTTTTAAGTGTTTATTATTATTTTAGATAGCACAAGAGCTGGGGAGAGGGACAGAGGGAGAGAGAGAAAGAATCTTAAGCAGACTCCACAGTGAGTGTGGAGCCTGACACTGGGCTCAATCCCACTACCCCGGGATCATGATCTGAGCCTAAATCAAGAATCAAATGCTCAACCGACTGAGCCACCCAGGTGCCCCTCTTTTCTACGGGAATTCTTTTTACAAACTTCTTTGACTTCTAAATGCCATGTGCTGAAATAATTTAACACAAATTACTCAAAACCATCACTGTAAACATTAGTCACTAGACTGCTCTGTTAAGCTATATTGTACTTAGGAATTTTGATTTGTTTGGAACTTATTTACTCCCGTGTTAAATGTCTGAAACAATTGATTTTTATAGTTTATTGTCGGTTAGTTTCAGCTCCCTTTCTCTAACTTTCAATTTCTCTAACTTTCAAATCTCTCAATGCATCTGTTGCTTTTAAGCCTACTGCCTTATTTTATATAGACAGAAGGTATGATGTGACTTTTTGATATTGGTTTGCAATTCTCCAATTTTTTCTGTTATTTATAAAAATGTATAAATGGATATGCAGTATGTACATATTGATGTGCATCTCTGTTTATACAGTAATACCTAATGCCTGATAAGATGCAGATAAGATAATTTGCCATTTTCTGAGTTCATGTATATACTTTAGGCATTTAACTTTTGTTTTCTATGTGCTTACCCATGCTGATAAATTCATCTGGGTCAACATTGGTTGTGTAGCATAGCATGAGCTATCTTGTCCAAAAAAACCCAGTTTTTGAATCCCAGTCTACCATGGCCCTGTGACTTCTCGTAGCTTCAGTTTCTTAATCTATAAAATGCGGGTGTGGAGTCCTACCCTTCCAGGGTGTTATGAGACTCAGGCCTACTGCCATGAATATAATAAATATTTAACGCATTGCAGCTATTATGTGTATTTGTTACACAAATAATGACACTTGGAAATAAGAGAAAGAAGATTAGACCTGAAAGTTAAACCATAAAATCAACTCCTCTTAATCTGGGGAGAGATGTGAATACCTACCTTAAGTAGGATCCAGGTCAGCAAAACTTAATGATAACCTAAGTGAAGGTATTAATTTAATGAAGGAAGAATGACTTTGTTGGATTCTGTGTTGGAAGCCTAGGAAAGGTAGAGAGAAGCACATTAACAATGCTGGACTGTACAAGCAGGGCTTAATCAGAGCAGTTGGAATGCTGTTAATTGTGTGTGTGTGTGTGTGCGCGCGCACACGCATGTGCTCATACACATGTGGAGGTTGTGTAGATGAGAACTCGTTATTCATTTATAAAAGAATTGTTGTAGGGTTCGACCTTACACAATTGTAGGAGCTGGTTAAGCAGTCCCTCTGAGGCTATTGATACTGGAGCTTGGAGCTCACAGTGCAAGCAGGAAGGAAAGGAGGTTGCAAGGCGGATGGCCGTTCTTTCTGCCTGCCATGAGCACACCCCAAGTTTCACTGTAAGCTTTCCAGTTTACATGGTTCATGAAGTCCATGATGGAAACAGAGGAGTTGTTCAGGTGAAATGTAACTGTAGTTATTTATTTTTATTATTATTATTTTTAATATGAAATTTATTGTCAAATTGGTTTCCATACAACACCCAGTGCTCATTCCAACAGGTGCCCTCCTTAATACCCATCTCCCACCCCCCATCAACCCTCGAAATGTAACTGTTTTTAGAAGAGGGAGGACACAAATTCTCTGAGAAATCTTTGTGGAGGGAATACTATAGAACGAATAGTGTCTTCAACATCTTTTAAGATGGGTGGCTTGACCTGTCTTTATGTACAAACTAATAACATCATAACAGACTTAATTCAGTAGAACATCTCTGCATGGAATGGATATTATATTGGCTGAGCATCTTCCTGCTGCGGTGGCCTGTTTGAAATGTGCTTAGTTTATCCCTAAGACTTGAAGGGCTGCACATACCTACCTCAAGCCAACCTTCATGGCTCTCTTTGACGTAAGCTTTTAATAATTATTGACTGTCAGTGCACTTGACATCATTCTTCCTTGCTAATGGCATAAAGTGTAACACTAGTTTCTTGGCAATTGAATACACATCCATTGCCTTAAAAAGGTGGTGTAGGTGGAATTAGCATCTTTTTGTTAATATTGTATGGGAAAAGAGATGTGCTGCTTCCATTCTTAGACTAGTCAGTGTAATACCTACTAATAGGCTCAGGATTTTGCTCAGAAAATGGTCATGAGTCTACATCAATGCATGTAGAAATAGATGATGGGGAGAGACTGTTGGATTCGGATACAGACAGCCTCACAGAATCGGCAGTCGTCTGAGTAAACAGATGCCTGCTTTAGCCTCCACAACAGAAAATAACCAGTTTTGGCAGTTTGGGCATATTGGCAGTTTTAGCCAATCGGCAGTAGTCTGAATAAACAGATGCCTGCTTTTAGCCACCATAACAGCACATGCAGAAAATACAAGTTTTGAGTAACGCTACAAGTATAGCAATAATTGGTAAAATTGTCACCAACATAACTAAAAGTAATTAACCACTGTAGATAGTCTCTTCAGTTTTAAAACATCTGATTTGTAGTCCTTCTTTCTAGTAATAGTTCCGTAGCAGGATATGTTGTCTGATTCTGTCACTCCTATTTTTCACAAAATTAAATCATGTCAACTTCATATAAAAATAAAATATCTTTCATTTCTTTGTCAAAGGACCCATATTTGAAGTGACTTTTACGTTAACTTTTATTGCTGAGAAATTCATCCCTTCGCTGCAAAAAGTCTAGATATTTATATAGTCTTTCTGCACCAAAGAAGACTATATCCCTGTAATTTTACAGGGATACATTTTGATTTGGTAACCTTCATCCCTTTGTAATACATAAAATATAATTCATACATCTCAAAAAACTGACTTCCTGTGTTATTACAGTGTTAAAACAGTAATTCAATTGAATATTCTGTACTTTTAGTCAAGTATATACTTTTAACTTTGAATTACGTTAAATATAAAATTTATTATCTTTCACTGGCCTCTTCTGTGCTCTGTGTTCCTTGTAAAGATGAGTCCATCTTCCAACTTAGAACTTAGTTCAGTGAAAGAAACAAGCAGGAAGACTGAGAGGAGGAGCTCGGGAGAAGGTGCCTGGGGCCAAAAATAAGTATGATAAATTTGGGCTTTTACCTCCTGAACTTTCCTGTTATATGCTATATTGGAGTTTTTTAAATACTAAATTCAAAAAAAAACTACTGAACAGTTAATTTTATTCTCAAATCTGAAAAAATATATTCAACCAACACAAAAGTAACCTGGTTTTATTTTTTATGTTGTATGGTCCATGAGAATTTGGGGGAGGTTAAAGTTAGAGTTTTCACTGTAATAGTATTGTTCTTTGAAGAGTTTTTAAAAATCACTCATTCATAAGTTCTTATTTTCTCTGTTTCCTTCCAGTTTTGTAGTTTATTGAACACAAACATGAGGCTTTTAAATTTGCATTTTCATCTGTGAAATAACCAGGTTTTTTTAATCTAGTGAGAAAGAGAACAATTTATAAGAATGTATATAGGTGAGATTAAGGTTTATTAGATAAAGAGATTTAACTCATCCCCTTTCATCTTATTTTCTATTTTCGTAGCATTATAAAGATAAAGCCTCAAGAGAATGGTATGTTCTTTGATGTCATTGCTATTGTTGATCCATTGACAAGAGAGGCACAGAAGATGGCTCAGTTATTGATTGTGAGATAATATTTTTATTCTATATTCTATATATGTCATTTAATTATATACTTTTGTTTTGAAATTTATCATTAATCTGTCAGGTCTGTTTTCAAGTATAGTGTTTATGTCCTCTTGATTCTTTATTCTGTGTAACTTTTTAATCATATTTCAATGTAGAAAATGGAGTGGTGTAAGGCTGTGCACGAGGTGTATGGCAGGCCCAAGGTTCGGTGTTGCTGTGGACTTAATTGTTGTCTCCACCTCCCCTGAAATTTATATGGTGAAGCCCTACCCTTCCTGTGACTGTGTTTGGAAATGGGGCCTTTAGGGGGTAATTAAGGTTAAATGAGATTTTACAGTTTGGGCCCTAATCCAATAGGATTTATATCCTTACAGAAGAGGAAGAGAGAGAGCTCTCTTTCTCGTCTCACACACACACAAAGCAGAGGTCATGTGAGCACGTGGCAACATGGTGGCTGCCTCCAAGGCAGGAAGAGGGCTTTCACCAGAAACGGAATCAGCCGGCCTCTTGATTGAAAATTAGTAAATTTCTATTGTTTAAGCCACCCAGTCTGTGGTATTCTGTGGCAGCATTCTGAGCTAACTAACACACGGTCTTCCTGTCTTCACCCTGTCTCGAGTTCTGAAGAAATGGCTTCTGGAGAAGCCGATGGTATAATAAGTAACAATAGCCAAACAGGTGAGTGAAGGTTAGATTCAGAAAGTTTGGCCAAAGTAACAGAACCTTCAAGACTGGAGTTTATTTCTCTCATCTCACAGCAGCCTGGAGCGGCTAAGGCGGCCCCACGGTGTGAGGACTTGGCCAGCCTTTGTGTGGTAGTTCAGTCTTCCTCCTGAAGCGGCTGGTGTCTTGTGGCCTGAGATCCAGTCAGGCTCCTCTGACCCACCTCTGTGTTCCTGTGAGCGGGAAGGGGAGAGCAAGGGCGTACCCATCCAGTCTTGTCTCACTGACGTGAGCCCTGCATGAGGCTCTGCGCTGACAGCATGGAGCCTGCTTGGGATTCTGTCCCTCCTGCCCCCCCCCACCCCCGCTTGTCCTCTCTCTCTCTCTCTCTCTCAAAATAAATAAATTTAAAAGAAAACAGTAATCAATCATTGTATCTGTAAGGCATGGAGCTAATATGATGCATTTTATGTATAAATACCTATTCCTACAGAGTCATTATTCAGAAAAAAAAAAAAAACATTGCTTACCTCTGAAGTTTTTATGTAAAGGTAGAATTTAGGAATAAAATAGGAATTTAAATGGAAATATAAAATATGGGATTGGATCCCAGTTTATGTGATTGGAAATAATAACATGTTTCCTTCTGAGCACCTCAGCACTTCATATAATTTATTTCTTACCATAATGAAAATTTATGCTATAAAACATAATTTATTGGAAGAAATGGATAGTTTCTCATTGAACACTTGAGAAAAACAGTGCCTCAGTGACCTCTGTTGTAGCAAATATGAGGAATGATAGAATAGGAAATAGGGCTCTGAAATCCTTAGTCTGTCCTGATTCCTTCTCAAGCCTGTTCTTTCCTGTTCTATGTGCCTTTTCTCATCCTTCTGTCTTTCTCTATGTCCTCTGTTGACTAATATCTTTCAAATCTGCACTGACTTGCCTTCTAGAGGTAGGGACTACCAAAATTAATAATTCTTCTACATCATATGCCCCAGGAAAAGAGACAGTATTTCCTCTGTATGTAGCTAGGAACTTCCTACATCTCTACCACGTGGGCAGAATTCCAAATGGACTGGGGCACCCTGGCCATTGTTGCCATGAGGACAGCACTTTGTATTCACATGTCATAGTTCCAGCAATTATTTTACTTGTTCTTCAATACTAAGGAAATATGGAGACCATGAAAGAAAGTCACATTAGGCAAAAGGGAGGCTGCATAACTCTTGAGCAATGAAATCAACTGTCTGGATTCAAATCTGACCCTGGCCATGATTTATTGTGTGATCTTGGGTGAATTACTACTACATTTCTCTGTGGCTCAGCTGTGAAGGTGGTCGCCTCTAAAGGCTGTTGTGAGGATCACATGAGATAATGAATATCAAGTGTGAATGCAGGGCACCTGAGTAGCTCAGTCAGTTAAGTGTCAGACTTTGGCTCAGGTCATGATTTTTTGGGTCGTGAGTTCAAGCGCTGCATCAGGTTCACTGCTGTCATCACAGAGCCTTCTTCAGATCCTCTGTTCCTGTCTCTTTCTGCCTCTTTGCCACCCCTTCTCTCTCAAAAATAAATAAAACATTTTTTAAAGGTGTGAACACAGTGCCTGGTGCATAGTAAATGCCTAATAAATGTTAGATATTAAGATTATTTAATATAAAATATGGGAATTTTTTTCTAACAGGTACTTGGCAAGATTATCAACATGAAGATAAAGTTGTTCATGAACTGTAGGGGTAAGCTTTCAGAAGCCCCTTTAACGAGGTGAGTCTGAGTGAACATAATTTCATTTCAAAAAGTTTGCAGATGCTAAGACTAAAAGAAAGGACCATAATTACTGGGTCTGTTTTTTTTTTCTTCACAAGATGGTTAACTGAAAAATCAGAAGACCAAAGATAATTTACTAACCTTAATGGACGCAAAAGTATAATAACCAGTAAAATTGATCTGACATAATTACAGTATTTACATGGATTTATGTTTGTCCATGGGTATTTTTGAAAATGTGATGTAGAAATACCTATATAAAGTTGAATTAAACCATTTTTGTGTTTGTGTACTTTCAGTACTTCAGAGCTGAATTATCAAAATGAACTTTATGATATTGTCTCATTTCTTATTTGGAAGTATTGAGATGTAGTTAGTGTAGAATAATCTTTTAATAATACAGAAAATGTTTATTGTTATATGCAATTAAAAATTTTTATATATAATTTATTGTCAAGTTAGTTAACATACAGTATATATGGTGTGCTCTTGGTTTGGGGGGTAGATTCCTATGATTCATCGCTTACATACAACACCCAGTGCTCATCCCAACAAGTGTCCTCCTCAATGGCCATCACCCATTTCTCCCCTTTCTCCATCCCCTCTGTCAACCCTCAGTTTGTTCTCCACATTCAAGAGTCTGTTATGGTTTGCCTCCCTCTCTGTTTGAAACTATTTTTTCCCTTTCCTTCTCCCATGATCCTCTATTAAGTTTCTCAAGTTCCATATATGAGTGAAAACATATGATATCTGTCTTTCTCTGACTGAGTTATTTCACTTAGCATAATGCCCTCCAGTTCCATCCACATTGTTGCAAATGGCAGGATTTCATTCTTTCTTATTGCCAAGTAGTATTCCATTGTATATATAAAACACATCTTTATCCATTCATCAGTTGATGGACATTTGGGTTCTTTCCATGATTTGGCTATTATTGAAAGCACTGCTATAAACATTGGGGTACATGTACCCTTTTGAATCAGCAGTCCTGTATTGATTCAGGCAGGATCAATTGCTGGGTCGTAGGGTAATTCTATTTTTAATTTTTTAAGGAACCTCCACACTGTTTTCCAGAATGGCTTCATTAGTTTACATTCCCACCAACAATGCAAGAGGATTCCTGTTTCTCCACATTCTCCCCAGCATCTGTTGTTTCCTGAGTTGTTAATTTTAAGCACTCTTACTGGTGTGAGGTGGTATCTCACTGTGGTTTTAATTTGTATTTCCCTGATGATAAGTGATGTTGAGCATCTTTTCATGTGTCTGTTGGCTCTCTGGATATCTTCTTTGGAAAAGCGTCTGTTCATGTTTTCTTCCCATTTCTTCACTGGATAATTTGTTTTTCGGGTGTTGAGTTTGGTAAGTTTAATCCTTTATCTGATATGTCATTTGCAAATATCTTCCCCCATTCCATCGGTTGCCTTTTAGTTTTGTTGATTGTTTCCTTTGCAATGCAAAAGCTTTTTATCTTGATGAGGTCCCAATAGTACAGTTTTGCTTTTATTTCCCTTGCCTTTGGAGACGTGTCAAACAAGAAGTTGCTGCAGCTGAGGTCAAAGAGATTGTTTTTCTTCTCTGGGGTTTTGATGGTTTCCTGTCTCACATTTAGGTCTTTCATCTATTTTGAGTTTGTTTTTGTGTATGGTGTCAGAAAGTCGTCCAGTTTCATTCTCCCAGCACCATTTGCTAAAGAGACTATCTCTTTTCCATTGGATACTCTTTCCTTCTTTGTCAAAGATTAGTTGGCCATACATTTGTGGGTCCAATTCCAGGTTCTTCATTCCATTTGTCTATGTTTCTGTTCTTGTGCCAGTACCATGGGGTTCTATCCTTCAAGAAGAGCTAAAAATTATAAATGTTTATGCTCTCAACTTGGAAGCACCCAAATACATAAATCAGTTAATCACAAACATAAGCAATCTTATTGATAGGAATACTATAATTGCAGGGGACTTTAATACTCCACTTACAACAATGGACAGATAATCTAGGCAAAAAAATCAATAAAGAAACAATGGCCTTGAATGATACACTGGACCAGATGGATTTGACAGATAGATTCAGAACCTTTCATCCAAAAGCAGCAGAGTATACATTCTTCTAGAGTGTACATGGAACATTCTCCAAGATAGATCACATGCTGGGTCACAAAACAGTCCTCAAACATATAAAAGAATTGAGATCGTACCATGCATATTTTCTGATCAAAACAGTATGAAACTTGAAATCAGCCACAGAAAAAAAAATTGGAAAGCGTCCAAATGCATGGAGGTTTAAGAACATCCTACTAAAGAATGAATGGGTCAACCAGGCAATTAAAGGAGAAATTTAAAAAATACATGGAAACAAGTGAAAATGAAGACACGACAGTCCAAACCCCTTGGGATGCAGCAAAGGAAGATACATTGTAATCCAGACCTATCTCAAGAAACAAGAAAAATCCCAAATACAAAAACTAACAGCATACCTAGAGGAACTAGAAGCAGGACAGCAAAGAAATCCCAAAGCCAGCAGAAGAATAGAAATAGTAAACATTAGAGCAGAAATAAACAATACAGAATCAAAAAACAAAACAGAACAGATCAATGAATCTAGGAGCTGGTTTTTTGAAAAAAACAGACAAAATTGATAAACCCCTAGCCAGACTTCTCAAAAAGAGGACCCAAATAGATAAAATCACAAATGAAAAGAGGATAGATCACAACCAACACCACAGAAATACAAACAATTATCGGAGAATACTATGCAAATTATATGCCAACAAACTGGACAACCTGGAAGAAATGGACAAATTAGACACCTACACACTACTAAAACTCAAATGGGAAGAAATAGAAAATTTAAACAGACCCATAACCAGCGGAGAAATTGAATCAGTTATCAAAAATCTCCCAATAAGTAAGAGTCCTGGCCCAGATGGCTTCCCAGGGGAATTCTACCAGACATTTAAAGCAGAGTTAATGCCTATCCTTCTCAAGCTGTTCCAAAAATAGAAATGGGAGGAAAGCTTTCAGACTCATTGTATGAAGCCATCATTACCTTGATTTGCAAACCAGAGACTCCACTAAAAAGGAGAATTACACGTCAATATCCCTGATGAACATTGGATGCACAAATTCTCAACAAGATACTAGCAAATCAAATTCAACAGTATATCAAAAGAGTTATTCACCACAATCAAGTGGGATTCATTCTTGGGCTGCAGGGCTGGTTCAGTATTCGAAAATCTATCAGTGTGATACATCACATTAATAGAAGAAAGAATAAGAACCGTATGGTCCTATCTTGGATGGAGAAAGCATGTGGCAAAATACAGCATCCTTTCTTCATAAAATTCTCAAGAAAGTCGGGATAGAAGGAACATACCTAAACATCATAGAAGCCATATATGAAAAGCCCACAGCTAATATCATCCTCAATGGGGGAAAAACTGAGAGCTTTCCCCCTGAGATCAGGAACACAACAGTGATGTCCACTCTCAGTTGTTTAACATAGTGTTGGAAGTCCTCACCTCAGCAATAAGACAATAAAATGAAATAAAAGGCATCCAAATAGGCAAGAAGAAGTCAAACTTTCACTTTTTGTAGATGACATGATACTCTACATGGAAAATTGGAAAGACTTCACCAAAAAGTTGCTAGAACTGATACAGGAATTCAGCAAAGTTGCAGGATACAAAATCAGTGTATACAAATCAGTTGTCTTTCTATACACCAATAATGAAGCAACAGAAAGAGAAATCAAGACATCGATCCCATTTACAATTGCACCAAGAACTGTAAAGTACCAAGGAATAAATCTAACCAAAGATGTAAAAGATCTGTATGCTGAAAACTATAGAAAATTTATGATGGAAATTGAAGAAGACACAAATGGAAAAACATTCAATGCTCATGGATTGGAAGAACAAATATTGTTAAAATGTCATTACTACCCAAAGCAATCTACATGTTCAGTGCAATCCCAATCCAAATTGCCCTGGCATTCTTCTCAAAGCTAGAGCAAACAATCCTAAAATTTGTATGGAATCACAAAAGACCCTGAATAGCCAAAGTTATGTTGAAAAAGAAAACCAAAGCGGGAAGCATCACAATCCCAGACCTTAGCCTCTACTACAAGGCTGTAATCATCAAGACAGTATGGTACTGGCACAAGAACAGATGCAAATATTTCACATTAAAACTGTTGAAATAACATGGTCTCTAAAGTGGGGACAAAAACTTACCCGTCTTCCCCTTTCTGGGTCAGGGTCATTATCATTTTGAGCCACCCTTTCTGATAGGAATATGCAGATCTTTCAGGTGTCACGGGGCAAAAAAAAAAAAAGGCTTGTCAATGTACCATGCAAACACAAGACAGAAAAGTTGCATTCAGTTAGTCCCTTGTTTACTTATTGAATTGTATTTGTTGTAATTGATAAACATAGGTTATTGCCTTGAGCAGATATTTTAAACATGGCAAATATTTTTAATACAGTGTTTGGAAAGCAATAAAATGGGAAATGTAAGGAATTTAGATGAAAATTTAGGGTACATTCATTCCTTTCCTGAGACTCATGTCCTCATATCTCATTCACTTTTCATACTTCTCATTTATCTTGTGTATTTCAAATTTTATTACGTCCCTCTAAATCCAAACAAAAGCTTTCATCTTATTTTAGCCACTAATGGAGAGAGGTCAGTTAGCTCTGTGAGTACAGAATTTTTATTCACACGACTAGAGATGCTCTCCATAGTATCCCTATAAAGAGTAAGAATATTGAACATAAGGAAGCATAATCCATTAGGGAGGAAAGAACTTGACCTAAGGTGAAATGACCCTTAATGTACCAGACAGATGCTTTGAGCAGTTAATAATGCTGCACAACACGAAGACTTTGAAACTGGTTTGGAACTATGGGCTCAACAGAGTATTATTTACTCGGTAGCATCTATCAAGAAAACTAGATGACACATTGGTCCCCAAGCCCTTTGCTTTTAGAATACTGTCCCTCCTCCTCAGACGTGGCACAGGTTGTAGGCACCCTGCTGTGTCTCCCACGTGTCCCAGCCTTCCTGCGGGGTAGGGGAAGGGGTGCTGAATCTCCTCTTAGCTAATCCTCCCTTCCTGTTGGAACCCACACTTGCTTTGTCACATAGCTCCTTTGTTCCATGTCTTTGACCTCCCTGCCAGCCCTTTTCTTTCTGTCCTGAGAGTTTACTCAATTTAAGAGAAATAAAAAGGGGCGCCTGGGTGGCTCAGTTGGTTAAGCATCTGACTTCGGCTCAGGTCATGATCTTGTGGTTCGTGAGTTCAAGCCCCACGTCGGGCTCTGTGCTGACAGCTCAGAGCCTGGAGCCTGTTTCAGATTCAGTGTCTCCCTCTCTCTGACCCTCCCCCGTTCATGCTCTGTCTCTCTGTCTCAAAAATAAATAAATGTTAAAAAAAAAATTAAAAAAAAAGAAGAGAAATAAATTGCTCTCTTAGTAACCTCTCCTCTGGAGCCCAGACTTTTTTATCCTCTTCTGCATTCTTTCTCTTCTCAGCTTCTTCAGGGATGGCTCATACCCCCTGTTCACCCCTCATTCACCTTGTACCTCCCCCTGCACCTTGCCTTTCCCAACACAGAGCTTGATCCCACAACCCTGGGATCATACCTGAGCTGAAGTCAAGAGTCAGATACTCAACTGACTGAGCCACTCAGGTGCCCCAGTCCTATTTGTTTTTAATTGAACTTTCATCAGAATTTTAGCTTGAATTTTATTTGCTTTCTGGTTATCATTTCTCCTCATACAATTAGTGGTGCCAACATTTAATAAAATGGCTGACAAATAGTCAAATCTGAAGAAGGATCAGTGAGCAAATACAGCTCATAATACTAGAACCTACATAAGTCGGTATATCCTAAAAGCATTCTAACCATGTTCATTAAGAAATAATTAACAAGGATATATGATATATACAATCTGGTAATAGATGACAGTGTAAACAGACTGTGTACCATTTATAAACATCAACTGTTCGGCAGTTACAGTGTGTATTAGTCTTTTTAATTTGAGACTTTTGGTCATGTTCGTAAGTGATTTTCAGTTTTTAAATATTTTAGAAGAAATTTCAGTTTTGGTCATAGTATGTATTTTTATTTATGTTCTGTTGACAGCTTTTATCGTTTTGTTCTGGAGCCAGAACTGAGGTTAGTGGGTAATGACATTACTGGACCAGTGGCAAAATTCTTGGATATCCCTGAAGCGCCCCTTCTAACCCTCAACATGATTACTCCTGAAGGCTGGTTGGTTGAAACAGTACACAGCAATTGTGACCTTGATAATATTCACCTCAAGGATGTAAGTTGTCCTGTAAAGTTGTATAAGATAAGAGGAATAGGGTACATTCTTGTCAGCCGCTGTAATTGTAAGCAATGACTGATCATGCCATGGCTGCTCCCAGAATTTTCTTCCTTATGGTTCTAGGTCCTGATCCAGTCTTTCCTTTGATTTTTGAGTTTCCTTAATTTACAAATTCACCTTCTCTAGTTTTCCAGGTTCCTAGGTACTCTTACCTTCTTTGTTGCCTCAGACCCCTACTTCACAGGTGCTCCTCTAAGATGAACGACGTAGGAAATATGGAGTTGGATGACTTAGGACAACACCGTGAAATACCTATTTTGCCCCTCAGGTTTTGTTTTTAACTCTGGAAGGAACAGTTTTAGCTGAAACTCTGTTTTGCCTCACAGCACATGGCCAGAGAAAGCAGCCCGAACGAGATTAGGGTAGAAAGCAGGGAACAGGGCGCTCTCAAAACTGCAGGCTGGGTGCACTCCTTCCCACCTGCCCCCTACACTCCCTACCCTACCTCTGCCCACCCTCTGGCCCCACCCCCTGCACCCCCACCCTGTGATCCTTCTCCCGGAAGTGTCCAGCCTTCTCTTCCCCACCTATTACATTCCGCCCAGGGCCCACAAAAGGGGAGGAGACTATTTTAAAATACACTCGGTCTTTCAAAAAATTGGATTCAGAAGTCAGAACTGATTCGTGGCTAATGACATTACTGGACCAGTGGCAGAATTCTTGGATATGACTGAAGCACCCCAAAATACTCCTAAAAACAGAAGCATTTTAGGAGAGCTTACCTAGAGAATAGGTATCCAGAGAAGGGAGCAAATCCCTCCTTCTTAGTGTCTTCCCTCTTGGCTGGGTTCTGCATAGCCCTGACCTGTTTTCCAGCTCCGAGTGTGGCAGCTTCTTGTAGCTACTGCTCTAACCTAGGCTGTGAACATTTTATCGCTGATAAAATGCTTAAGATTGTTCATCATATTTGTTTCTCGTGTGTTACCTTTGTCTAAAGACTTTCCTTCCAGGCAGGTTTCTTCGGATCCAGTTGTGAATAGATTGTGTGGTTTCCCATCACTTCCGGGGAACACACCCACTGCTGTCAGCCTCAGCCACCCAGAGAAGGACCTAAAACCCTGCCATAGCCATCACCAATAATCAGTCTTTCAAATATCGGGAAAGAATAGAAAAGCAGAAAAATAACATAATCCAGGAGAGAAAATTCAGAAATGAGTTTGTCAAAACGTAAAAAACAATCCTGTTTTCTCTGTGATCAGCCAGCTCTCTTAAAGGATTGTCTGGATTCTCCATTAAGAGAGTTCAGTGATCTATACCAATAAGATGAATTTATAAGTTCCAGCCCAAATGCTAAAGAGTTTGAGGTGGGAGAATTAACACGGCTTAGAAAAGATTTAAATTGAATCTGTGGTAAAAAGTTAAGCAGCTATTAAACAATTAATGGAAATTACACATTGTTGTGACTAGCAGATACAGCAGTGTCTTTTCAGAAGCTATTAATAAATATACAATGTATATATATTTATATTAAAATATATATTAAAAATTATACAAAGAGCCAGCCAGATGCTTCTAGAAGCTATTTAAATGAACAATAGTTACATTTATTTTAGAAGACTAAAATAAAGAGAAATTGTTTTTTCTGACTTCATAGATTATATGAATAAACCGAAGGAAATTACAAATTCTCGGGGCTATGAAAGTTAACTACTTGTAAGTCTTTTCTCTCCTGCTATGTTCTGTACACACTTCCAGTATGACCCGCAACAATCCTAGAAGAATCTGAAATCACAAAGTAGAGACACTTGATGGAGTAGAGGGAAGGAGTTGCAGGTAAAAGGGAAAGTACGGCTGACAAAAATGAGGCAGATAGAGATTTGTCCCACGCATTGGCTCGTGCAAGTACTCCTTCGCGTCTAATCCCTGGACGTTTCATAGACACCTAAAAACATTTGATGGCGTAAAACTCTCCCTCACCAGGACTTTTGTTCATGTGTTTATGACACAGCCATCATTAATGCCAAAATCGAAGGTGACAGAAGTAGTTCTAGGGAAGCTTAAAGTGAGACAATCCCTCTTCCCTGGAATTTAGAAGCAGTTCTCCTCAGAGCTTGTTATTAGAACTTCATCCAAAGACTCCTCAGTTATATTAAATCACAGCCTGTATCCGAAAGATACCAAAACACCTGAAACACTAGTGTATGTTTACCCCTAAAGAGAAAGTGAGGAATAAAAGATTGCTAAAGGATAGTAGGAGGTGGCTGTGTTAAAAAGGAATTCATAGAACAATGTATTAGCTGCCTCCGAAACAGCAGTACAGTTGACCTTTGAACAACACAGGGGCAGGGCTGCTGACACCGCCCCCCCCCACCCCGCCCCCGAGACACACACACACACACACACACACACACACACACACACACACACACACACAAATCTGCATATAACTTTGACTCCTGCCCAAAACTTAACTACTAATAGCCTACTGTTGACGAGAAGCCTTACTTCACATAAGCAATCAACACATATTTTTTATATGTCATATATATTGTACTTTTCATAAATTACTAATTTTTAAAATTCTTTTTTTATAATAGGAAATTTTATTTCAATATTTATCTTTAACACTATTGTAGTGGTTTTTAAAAACATGGGTGTAAATTTTTTTTCATTTAAATCCAGGTTTGTTAACATATAGTGTAATAATTTCAGGAATAGAATTCAGTGATTCATCACTTACGTATAGCATCCAAGTAAGCTGGAGAAGAAAAACCTGATTAAGAAAATTATACAGGAGAGGACATACTTTTCCAGTACTGTACTGTATTTATAAAAAAAGAATCCATATGTAAGTAGAACCGTGCGGTTCAAACCCATGTTGTTCAAAGGCCAGCTGTAATTTAATTTTTTCCAAATTTTTACTTAAATTCTAGTTAGTTAACATATAATGTAATTTTAGTTTCAGGAGTAAAATTCAGTGATTCATCATTTACATATAACACCCAGTGCTCATAGTAACAAGAAGGGTCACCTGTAATTTAGATGTCCATTGCCAGTGTAATTGTGAAAGAATTCATATTTTACTACCATAGATAATTGTTAATAAATCCAAATGATAATCTTTATAATTAAACTTATACTTTTTTTAAAGGAAGAAGCTAACTTCCTTACTATTTAGCCACAGAACAATAAACACTTATATTTAGAAATATTAATATGACCCAAAGTTATATTTGTAAGGTATTAAATTCATGTCTCATATCAATAAGCTAACATTTAGAACAGATAAGTAAGCACATAAAGGAAATGCAAACATCACAAAAGACCACAAACTCCTGTCCTTGCTAAAAATAAACCTTGATAATAGAAACCAATTTAACTTAAATTACCTTAATGAAATTATTTGAAATGAACTTATAATATTCACTAGAAACAACTCTTTGAAAAATGGATTGTCTGTTTTTGGTGTTGTAGTTTGAGGAAGTCCGTAAAATTGATGTCTGTTATCCAAATCTATAGGGACAAGAGAAAGTTTCACATTAATATATTATAAAATAAAAGTATTACTGGTCTCAAACTGATGTGTACTTGGACTTTGCCCTGATATGTAACTCCTAAAGAAAAATATTTCAGCTTCGTGACCACTGTGAGGTACAGTTCCTCGTCTGTAAAGTTCTGTGATTTTGTTTTGACTTCACTCTTCTCCCCTCCTGAGACCGTCTCCTGTGAATGTTTCCTTGCACACGTGGTGCTGTCAGGACTGGGGGCACACGTGCGTGATGTAGGTGAATCTCATTGCTAGACTAGTAGAAGTTCAAGTAATTCAGATCCCAGCTAACGTTGAAACAAGCACCGTTGTCAAAGAAAGTACTTATCTCTTGTTCTTAAGACCTGAACTTGAAGAGAAATGCTGCACACAAGTATTATCATTCTTTCTGTGGTGATTGTGAGGAAAAGCAGCTATCCAATAGAGAATGTTTTGAAATACTTTATATCCTAAACACACCAAAAAATAGTGTCAAAAACTCACAGCGAAATAAAATGATACCGTATAGTGAGCATCACTGTTTCATCTGCTCAACAAAATTACCAAACCATGTAAAAGTCACTTATACCATTTGATTCAGCCTCATGTTTGCTTATGTTTTTCATATCAAGTAGAGAAAAAGTGTTATCCCTAAAATACATTTGCAGTAGAGGGAAATCTGGAAAAAGTCTTAGATCTTTTTTTTTTTTAATTTTTTCAATGTTTTATTTATTTTTGAGACAGAGACAGAGCATGAGCAGGGGAGGGGCAGAGAGAGAGGGAGACACAGAATCCGAAGCAGGCTCCAGGCCCTGAGCTGTCAGCACAGAGCCCGACATCGGGCCCGAACTCACAAACCGTGAGATCATGACCTGAGCCGAAGTCGGATGCTTAACCAACTGCGCCACCCAGGTGCCCAAAAGTCTTAGCTCTTTAAAAAGAGATTTGTAGAGACAGGGACGTGTTCATAGAAAACTATTTAATGAAACAGCTGGTTACATTTTCTTAGAAAAAAAATTACAGAAAAGAAAAAGAAATGTGTTATGTGTAATGAATGTTAAATCTGTAGGTAATTTCTGTTTTTTTTTCTTTTTTCCACATTTTTATATTTGCTCAATTTTTTGATGAGCATATTTTATTTTGAGTGCAAAACAATGAAATATTAACTTTTTATATTACAAGAAAGGTGATAAGTTGGTTTTCTTGCCAGATCTGGAGGAGCTCAAGGGCAACAGCCAATGAAGCAGATTCCTTGAGTTTCCCATCTCACTCTCTCTTGAAGAGATCTGCAAATACTCCAACTTGATGACATCTTTCCTGACTGTGATATTGGTGCATATATCATGAAGTTGGAGTAGAGCTGATGTCATGGGAAAGGAGAAAAAAACTCATCATGAGTTTTGGTCTTGAAGAAATTTCCTCAACCATTAAGTCACTAGTTTGAAAGGCTTGAAGTTGCCCCTACAATATATTGACTGATATTAATTACGTTTATTTATTACAAAATTTATTTTATGAGAATTACTAAACACCAGAAGTAATGACCTGTTTTCCCCCATAGATTGAGAGAACTGTCACCGCAGAATATGAGCTGGAATATCTACTACTTGAAGGACACTGCTTCGATACAGTGACAGAACAGCCTCCTCGGGGTCTGCAGTTCACACTAGGCACAAAAAGTAAACCTGTTGTGGTTGATACAATAGTGATGGCCAATCTCGTAAGTATTATCAGTACTTAATCGATTGTATGTAATTACATGTTTGGGGGAAATCCTCGAAGTTTTCCTGATAACAAGATGAAATAGATTTTATCCTGCTATTGCTGAAAAGCTCCCAGAAAACAAAATTGATCCTTAAATAAGGTAATTAAGTAAAACAAAAATGAAGGGAATCATACTTTCAGGATGTATTATTCAGGCTATTGCAAAATCTCCTTTTTGTAATTCATTTATAGAATTCATCCACTCCAGTTTAGTAAACACTTTCCTGAATGATTCATGTATAATCTTTTTTGAACAATTGGAGACTTTTAGTCCTATAACTGTGATCATATTTTTCTCATCCTAAAAGGGATATTTTCAATTAAAAGCAAATCCAGGTGCTTGGATACTGAAATTACGCCAAGGAAAATCTGAAGATATTTACCAAATCGTTGGGTGAGTTCTATAAACCACTTTAAAATTTTTGTGTAAATAAGGTTTTAATGTCTTGGATAAGAAGTGAGAGGGTGATTTATTTTTCCTCTACAAAAATTTAAAATATATTTATATTTAGGATTCCCAGGAAAATAAGTATGTGTCCATTTTTTAAAAAAAAAAAATTATGCTTCTTGACATGTAGTGAATCCTTTCATTTTGCAGCAAATGGCTTTTACTGAGATACTGTGTTCTTCCAAATCTCATTGAGAATGTAAATTATTTGAATGCTCCCCTTTTTCCCTGCATTAATTCTTTCCCAGTGAAGTCCATGTCCTCTGACTGCTTGCTTAGCTTGTTCCTTTCATTGAAGCTGCTGACTGTCCTTGTGTATCCAGTGACTTTTAGTTGCCTAGCATTACTTAAAGATCGAATAGTGCAGTGGTGAACATCCCAACTACCTGGGCTTTTTGGGTCTAGGATAATCGTTGTACCCTCCTCAAAGGATGAGTGTATGGATCAAATGAGTTAACATCTCTAAAGTGCTTGCGATAATACCTGAAATAGGGTAAGAGTCTTCCTCGCTACTACCTCTGCTATCTGGTCGGATGGAGGGAGTTTGCTTTAGATCTCGTGTGGGTCTAGCTGCAGTGTGTGCGACCTGGCTCTACCTGCTCTTGATGGACAGTGGGTCCAGTGGCTAAAGTTGCTGGTGTCCATGAGCAACATTTATGACTGGAAACTCTTGAAAATTCTAAGAAATTTGACATTACTAGCACAAAAATTGGAACCCTTTCTTTTTCCTGGTGGTAACTGTCGGGGATGGCTGTGCCTTCTACTTGGGTTTAGCCACCTCAGCTGGAGAATTGGGAGAAAAAGGGAGTCAGAGGCATGTGTCAACATATTCCTGTAACCATTCAGATTTCCATTTCAGGAAAATGTTCAGGTGTGTGTTCTAAATCTGACTTAACTCAAAGTATCTACTAATTTGACATCTGGTTGCCTTCCCTCATTGATGAAATTCAGCTTTGTTGCTTTATTGTAAATGTTTTTAACAGCATTTTTCTGTACATAGAATGATACCAAAAAAATTACTGGTCATAGCTATCATACTTGATTTGTTCATGCAATGTCAAAAATTGGACAATGAAATACATTATAATATAAAACACATTCAGGTCATGCAGGTGAGCATAATAGACATCTTCAGTTTTATGGGTTTAATACTTCAAATTTTGCTATTTGAAAATAGCTGGTGGAGGGGCGCCTGGGTGGCGCAGTCGGTTAAGCGTCCAACTTCAGCCAGGTCACGATCTTGCGGTCCGTGAGTTCGAGCCCCGCGTCAGGCTCTGGGCTGATGGCTCAGAGCCTGGAGCCTGTTTCCGATTCTGTGTCTCCCTGTCTCTCTGCCCCTCCCCCGTTCATGCTCTGTCTCTCTCTGTCCCAAAAATAAATAAATGTTGAAAAAAAAAATTAAAAAAAAAAAAAAGAAAATAGCTGGTGGATATTGAAAAGTTGTTGGTGTAGAATTCCTTCGATTATGATATATAACAACTTATTTTAAAGTCTCAAAAACACTTCATATTTTAATTATCATTGCAATATACCAAAAACACCTGAAAGATTTGACTTTAGCGGTAATCTTGGTATACTATGGCAAAGATCAGCAATAATTTGAGCTTGCTCAGTGATTAGGCAATATGGAATTTAGTGAGTTACTTTTGGACAGTTTTAATTTGTGTCAAGTTAAAATTGGATAATTTTGAAAATTGTGTATTATAGCATATCTTAATTGACTATAGAAACAGCAAATATACATATACACAGTGATGTTATACTTGTGTTTATTGCAAAATGAATTTATTCTGTTATTTATACCATCATAATTACATGTCTCTTCTTGAGTTGATGATAGACATTTACAGGTTTTTCTGCTTTTAGGCATGAAGGAACTGACTCGCAACCAGACCTGGGAGATGTCATTGTTGTGATAAACAGCTTCAAGAGCAAAATACTGGAAGTGCAAGTGTGTGGGGCAGAAGCTCTTCATGGGTTTTGTTCTTAGACTAAGAATTCTCTTTTTTGTCCTTAATTGATTATTTTCAAACTCATTTTATAATTTTACTACCTAAAATGTCATACTGGAACTGTGGCATGAAAGGAAGAAAAGAGTTAAGTTCATGAAAGAAAGGCAGAGAGCTTGAAGGTAGAAGAGAAGGAAAGACTTTTTTAAGTTAGGATGGGTCTGTCATATCTGTTGTATCCATAGCCAGATAGTGTTACAAATTAGGCTCTAGAGTTGAGATCAAGAGCACAGATTGAAAAGTTAGCCCTGAAAGAAAAAGTGATGTTTCTTTCATTTACAAAAAAAAAGATAGAAAAATAGTTTTTAATGATGGCAAATTTATTTCTTTGGACCAATTTACCTACTTAAAACTAGTAAAGATGTCGGATAAGTGTTTTTGAAACATCTTAAAAGCAATGAGGAGCTGACAGTACCAAAATAATAAGAAAAACAAGGAAATACAAAACCAAAATTATAGGGAAAATAGGAGCCTAGTGAAGTAAGCACAGAAGCTTCTCTTGTCCTGAGAACAGCTGTCCATCCTGGTACACCTGAACTATCATTTTGATTTAATTTGCAGGGTGATGGGGACAGAAAGTAAAATCCTGGACCCATATAAAGTGGGTAATCTGTTAGAAGACCCTCTCTACAATAAGCTGGCTATAGCTTCAGGGTAAGGATGAACCCTAGTAAATTATTCCACACAGTCTTTTAACCCAAATTTGTATCATGCAAGTGGTCCAGGGAACCCTGAGCCTTGGATTTGCACTAAACTAGTTCCAGATTAATGAGGTTGTACAGACATTTGGAAGAAACACGTATATATCCCTAGAATAAGATTACTATCTCCAAATGCATAGAGAAAACCAACAGAAACAAACACAGAAACCAGGCACATAAACACTTCCTGTATTAGAATTATTGACACAGACTCTGAAACAACTGTGCTTACAGAGTTTAAAGAAATGAAAGACAAACTTGAAAACAGTTGCAGGGACCAAAAAACTATTAAAAAGTGTGTATCTGATTTTTTTTTAAGTAGAACTTTTAAAACTGATACAATAACCAAAATTAAGAATTCGGTGGATAACTTTTACATGTCTAAAGAGAGAATTAGTGAGCTGAAAGGCCAGAAAATATTCCAAATGTAACAGAGACATTTAAAAAGAGTATAGTACAGCAGAGAGCATAAAAGACATAGAGAATAGAGTGAGAAATTTGAGAGACCAGGATTGCGGTGAACCTGACTCTGCCATTCACTAGCTGTGTGACCTTGGACAGATTGCTTAGCCTCTTTGTTTCATTTTCCTCATCTATAAATTGGGGGTAATAATACCTTACGTGTTTGTTATAAGGATAAGATAGTTCGGTTTGTAAAGTGCTTTATGAGTATTGAATAATTAACATCATTTTAAATGGAGTTCCAGACAATGATGAAAGAATAAGGTAAGTGTAACATTGTGTGTCAACTATACTCACATTAAAAAAGGAAAAAAGTATAATATTTGAAGCATTAATGGCTGAGAATTTTCATGAACTGATGGCTGTTACCAATTTGCATATTCAGAAAGTCCAGTGATTACCTAGCAAGACAATTCACACCTATGATAAAACTGCAGAAAACAAAGAGAAATCTTGAGAGAAACCAGAGGAAAAAGGAAAAATTACCTTCAAAGAGCTATAGATAGTCTGACCGTTGATTTCTCAGCAGTAAAAATGAAAGCCAAAAGATACTGGAATGGTATTTAAAAGCACTCAGTGAAAAAAAGAATGCCAAGCTAGAATAATTTACCCTAAAAATATATCTTTCAAGAGGAAACATAAAACAAGGTATTTTCGGACAAATGGAAAAAACTGAATTTGCCACCAGCACTCTCACACTAAAGAAAGTTCTAAAAGAGGTACTTCGGGGGCACCTGGGTGGCGCAGTCGGTTAAGCGTCGGACTTCAGCCAGGTCACGATCTCGCGGTCCGTGAGTTCGAGCCCCGCGTCGGGCTCTGGGCTGATGGCTCAGAGCCTGTTTCCGATTCTGTGTCTCCCTCTCTCTCTGCCCCTCCCCAGCTCATGCTCTGTCTCTCTCTGTCCCAAAAATAAATAAACGTTGAAAAAAAAATTTTTTTTAAATAAATAAATAAAATAAAAGAGGTACTTCAGGCAGAAAAAAAAAAAATACCTCTAGTGGGACATTTGAGTTTTAAAAGATTAAAGAGAGAAGAAAATGGTAAATTATGTGGATAATTCTATGAACAGTGAATATATAAAACAAAAGTAATGTCTTAGAAGGATTTTTTTAAATATACAGAATTTAAAAATAACAATCGCATTTAAGCCATAAGATAAATAGGGTTGTTTTCAATAACATGTAAAATTCTTATATTGATCAGAGCAAGGGTAATGATTACTTTTAGACTTTCAGGCAAATATGAGTTTAATTTCTAAGATAACCACTAAAAGAATAGAAACAAGGCATAATGTCATAATAAAAAGGAAAAATGGAATGAAATAATATAAACAGACTAAGAAAGGAGAATAAATAAAGCAGAATATATGGGATATGGAGGAGGCACAAAATAATAAGTTAGAATTTAACCCAATTACATTAAATGTAAATAGACTAAATGTTTTAATTAAAAGACAAAGGTTGTGATATTGGATTTTTTAAAATTACAACTACATGTCGTTTGTGGAAAGTACACCTCATACCTAAGAATACAACTTTAGGATGAAGATGAAAATAAAATACAAGAGTGGCAAAAGTATTCTAGGCCAATACTAAGCTAAAGAAAATTGGCATAGCTCTACTAATACCAGAGATATAGGACAACAAGACAAATAACCTTACTAAGATAAAGTCATTTTACATATATAAGGCAGGAATAGAATTAGAGAAATTTACAGTTCTCTATCATGCTGGGATTATTTTTAATGCCCATCTCTCAGTACCTGATACAATAAACTGACCAAAATATCAAGAGATAGAGATTTGAACAGATTATAAATTTTGACCTAAACACATATAGAACACAACACCCAGTAACACCAAGTGAATAATCCTTCAAATACACATAAAATGTTATAAAAATTAACTTTGCATTTAGTTGAAAAGCAAGTTTCAACAAATTTCAGAAGAAGGAAATTGTACAGGGTGTATCCTCCATCTACAGTGCAGTAGAGCAGAAATTAATTTCCAAAGATAACTAGAAAATACAATGTGGTTGTAATTTCTAAGATCCAATAACAGCAGGCTACCAAACCTCACACCTTACATATTGCCTAGATTCTAAACTACTGTATCACCAAATTTTACCTTGCATCCCATATCATAACCTATTCCTTATCACCTCTGCTTTTTATCCTGTGATCAGTTATACATGTTGCTCACATTCATCTTTGATTCTCTTCCTCCTGTATTGACCTTGATTTTCTTTCTCAATAGTAACACAGTCTCTTCTTTAATACATTTCTTTCTGGTCATTTCAGAAGAAAAACCCCACAAAACCCAGACCAGCTACTTAAGATACTAACTCAACCAAGCCCTATAGGACCAGCATTCCAGGAAGTTTTATGCTAGCCCTGCAAACAAGAAAGAAAGACCATTTCTACCAGGCTGGGGGACGAGAGGACAGTTCCATCTTTGAGCTATTTTTGACCATTGAAAAGCCGCTTAGGTTTTCTTGAGCTGAATTTTTGCACTCTGCCTATCGGTTCTAATTTGACTTCTTGGTCTATAGTACAGAGCAGGTTGAACTCTTTCACCATAGCCATCAAATCTTTGAGGTAATAATCATGCCCTACCTGAATCAGACCACCCACCTCGGTCCTTCTGTTGTTTTTTTAATAACACCGTTTTATCTCCTCACCATCCATCTCAGAATAATATCAAAAGACAGAAAAGGGACAGCAGAAAAGATAAACAATGTTAAGGATCAGCCCATGAATTCCACAGCCCATGAATAGGAATTCCATAGAGAAAGAATAGACAATGGAGGAGGGGGACGATCCACTGGCTCGCTTGCTCCGTGGAGCACGCAACTCCTGATCTAGGGGTTGTAAGTTTCAGCTCCATGTTGGATGTAGAGATTCCTTAAAAATCTTAAAAAAAAAAAAAAAGGGAGGGTATTTCACAGAGAAGGAGAGGGAATAATGTTCATAAGGGTCCATAAATTACCGTGAGTGAAAGATGGCCCACATGAGACCCTAATAACTATCAGGGAGAAAAGGCAGGTCAGAGTCATAGAATGACACTAACCCTAGCGTCAGACTTTTCATTTTCAAAATGAATGTTACCAGACAGCAAAACAAAGCCTTTAGTATTTTGAGGAAAATTATTTTGAAGCTAGGATTCTTTAACCAAATTCTTAAAGACAAAGTTATTTTCTGAAGAGTGAAGGTTTAGAAAAATTTTTCACACCCCTTGAAGATGTTTGCCAGTCCAATGAAGATGAAGACCAAGAAAGAGGAAGATAGGTACATCAAGAAATGGTGAAATTAATCTGAAAAACAATGCAAAGAAATCCTTGAACGAAATAGGCAGTTAATTACTGAGCTCTGGGAAAAACATTTCCAAGAAAACAGGAATTCCAGGCAATGAACATGAATAATAAACTGGGAAATATTAGGTATGTGGTAAGGAAGAAATAGATCTCACTACAAGGAGAAATAAATGCGATAAAATTCCAAGAAAAAATGTTTATGTGTTGGTGGGATGTAAGAAAACAGAATCCATTTGAAATATCCAGAGTCTCCCATGAGTGGCACGATGGTCAGGTTACTATAACTGCACCGAGGAAATACAGCTTCAGTGGCCTTGCAGACTCTGCAGTGAATAATAATTACATCTTCACAATAAGCACTATTTGCTGATCTTCAAGTTGTAAAATAAACGTAGCAAAATGCAGTAGATATGATTACGTTTACCAGCGTAAATGTAGGTAGTACCTATCCTTATACGATGCTAAAGTAAAAGTTCAGCTAATGTAAGGTGGGAGGCGGAGGGAAAAGGTAGAAATACCATTAGTATTCTTATCTTACATGCGAGAGAAACCTGAGATTGTTGGAACAAAAAATAGACATTTAAGTATTATTTGAAGCTACAAAGATACTCAGTAGAAGAGCTAATGGTAATGATACTACTCCCAAAACTTCCAGACAAAGAGAGGCAGACCAATAGAAGGGAGCTGCTTGTCTGTCGTCCCAAAGAATGAAAAATACCTAAACCCTGTGGTTGCAGATATGCTGGTAGATAAAGCCTGAAGTTGAAAAATCAGTAAATACAAGTATAAGCACATTATTTAACAGAATGGAGGTAACCACCAAAAGAGCTAACAATGAGATTGAACTGATAATTGAAACCAGATTGTGTCTGTAATGTACTAAGATCTTCCCTGGCTCCGTCACTGCAACTGTCTTAGATTTACAGGGGTCACCTTGCACTTTCGAACTTTCTAAGCACGTTGCATAATACTTAAAGCTGCACAATTCTAAGATTTTTCTTTACCGTGCTATCTAGGTGCAAAAAAAGCCAGACAAAATTAAGGAAGATCTCCTAACCGATAAAGATGAGAAGAAAAAAGGAATGTGGGATTCTATTAAAAGGTAATTACCAGTGAATATTTTAACATATAATGATAGATCCATCAGGAGTCTAGTATGTGGAAGGCCTGCAGATGGTAAACATCTAAGTAAAGCAGATCCACTCTTCATGTGGGGTGAGATCAATACACAAGTGTTGATAAAACGGGATAGGAAACGAGCTATAAGACAGCTGAAAATCAAGTGCCCTGCGAACCACAGGAGAAGAAGACTTTATCTAGTTAGGAGGAACCTCAGGAAATACTTCTTGGCTAAGATGTGCTCTAAAAGATGGACAAGACTTCAGAAGTTGGAGATAGAGAGAAGGTACCTGGTTATATGAAGTCAAAGAGATTAAACAGAAAATAGCCCAGCTTAGCTAGAACACTGGGGCATTGAATATAATAGGGAATCTATAAATTAGGTCAAGGCCTAATCAAACAGGAATCGATGTTAATAATATTAATAAATATTAATCAAAACAGGAATATATTGGCTCACATGTAGAGAGTCCAGGAGTAGAGCTGGCTTTGGGCATTCGGGTGACGTGACCTAGGAACTCTTTTTCCATGTCTTAGTTCTATTCTCTATGCCTCCCTCATTTTCAGAGAAACTTTTACAAGGAAAAGTTTGCCATCTTTCCATATAGTGCCAGCAAAAGTTCCAGGGCTGACTCATGAGTCCAGTTGTTAGCCATTTGTCCCAAACTGAACTGGTTCCTGTGACTCTAACCACACTTGGGTCGCATGCCCACCTCTAGAACGAGTGGGCAGGCCTATCGTAGACTCACAGAATGCAACTGGAGGAGGAATGCTTCCCCCAGAAAAATACCAGGCGATTGTTACTAGAAACGTAAAGGACATTAGATGGGCAAAAACAAAAGCGTCTGCTGTAGATCCACATTGTAGAGAACTTTGAAAGCCAGTTTTAGAAATCTGAGCTTCATTTGATTTATGAGAGAGAACCACTGAGAGATTATTGTCTCCCAGAGATAATTTCTATCAGTTGTCTATTTCTGTAGACACTTTGAGCCAGCCAGATTCAGCAACCTAAGTGGATTGTGTTACGCCAATCAGGGGCACTCCTATCATTGGGATCTTGCCCAGTTTAGGCCTCTTTTTCTGTAGTTGGTGCCTTGTTTGATAAGAATGGTGTTCTTGTCCCTTTATGTGCATTGAACTATTACTGACTGAGAAGGTCTCAGACCCCCTCATTTTGAGATCATCTGGAGAGTAGGTATATTTGACAGGGGATAATGAAGCAGAATGGGAGCATTTTAAAGAGTATCTCTCCATAATCTTCCATTAAAACCAGAAAGTGGAGACAAGAATGAATATAGGTAATTGTTAAACAACAGCATGGCCACTTGCTGTACGGAAAGGGTACCAAAAACAAATACTGCTGTGTAGGAAGGGAGAAAAGACATGTTCAGGAGGGAAGCTCCTTCAGCTTACAGAAGTATTGTGTATGTTATAATGCTGTCACTTTTTTATCCGAATTTTAATCCTAACTTGGAGTATCAACTGTATTTTTCTTATTTGAGAGATTATAATAAGATTTGAAAAATACTCTTTCATAACAGTTCCTATTTGGCAAAATACATCTGTGGTGATTGTAAGTTATTTTTTTCCAAATTTTAGTCGTTCTAAATATCTGTGCCTATAAAAATGAAAATTTTAATTAAATAAATTTTTACACCTGAAGAAAACAGAAATTATAATTATGAATACTCCAAATAAAAAGATTCAGTAATTTTGTGTATGAGATGGAGCTTATTTTGAGAGGCTTTCCTATTGCGTATTAAATTTAGTATGCATATTAAATTATGTAGGTTTGTAAAGTGTGCAAATGCAGATTAAGAACTTGTCAATCACTACTTTTTTATTCCAAGTTTCACAAGAAGTTTGTATAAAGAAAAAGATGAAGCAGACATTCTAAACATTTTTTCAGTTGCTTCTGGCCATTTATATGAACGCTTTTTAAGGTAGGTATGTTTTTTATCAAATGCTTTGAAAAGTGGTTCAAAAAGAATTTCAAAAGTTCAGAAGAATAAAAGTGTACAGTGAAAAGAATCCCACCTGTTTCCTTATTACCCAGTTTCCTTCCAACAGGAAACCAGTATTATTTTTGTAACTTGCCAAGGATGTATATAGATAAGCATATATATCTTCTTCATTTTTTAACTTGTTTTTACTTAAGTAGTAACCAAGTATATGTTGTTCTGCACCTTGCTTTTTTCTTTTTTTTAACCTAAGATTATGAGAGAAGTATATCTTTAAAATGTAGTCGAATTTCATGAGTTTAATTGATTTGGAATACCAGTGTTCTTTAAGGCTAGGAAATGAACATATTTTATGACAAAATAATATGTGAGAAAAAATATATACAGTAAATTTCCCTTTTATTTTATAAGAAGGAGGAGGGGGAATAAGAAGAGAACTAAATTCCAAACCTTAGGGCTGTTGTTTTTAACTTTTCATATAGAAGGATATCAGAGAATTCCTCAAAAATATTTGAAGATGTGATATTCAAGTATATGTCTATAGGTGGTATTTTAGATACATCTGTCTCTTTTCCAGTCAGAGGTCTAGCGTAGCAAAACAAGGGACCTATCCCATGAATTTACTAGTATAGATCATTCAGTTCTTCCATTTCTGTATATTTGATGTTAATGACAAAGTAATAGAGTAGAGATTAGAATGTAATCAACTAAACAAGAGTATTTCAGAGTCAAGTGGAACAAACAAAAAGCAATGAATTTATTCTGTATAGTGTGTGTGCATGTGTGTGTGTGTGTGTGTGTGTGTGTGTGTGTATATATATATATACACACATACATACATACACCTCCTTACACATTACATACTTGATAAGTAACCATAATTTGTGAAGGTGCTTCAGTCTATTTCCCCATAATTCATAGTGAAAAATTAATGCCTTTAAATAATTATTGCATATATATATATATATATATAATAATTAAAAAGCCTTAGGAAAAGCAGGGTGAACTCCTATTAATATTAACTTACTGGGTTAAATGTTCCTCTATACAGAATTATGATGCTTTCTGTTTTACGTAACACCAAAACACCTGTGAAATTCTGGTTTCTAAAAAATTATCTCTCACCAACATTTAAAGTAAGTACATTAACCTTTTTATTATAGAGTGGTTCAATGTTTAAAAGTAAATTCTTTATGTCATTGTAAGTTCACAACATTTTCAGAATGAGCCTTTTGAAATTACTGTTTCTGATTTTAAAGTTTTGGTATTCATTGTTTTATCTGGCTTAAGAAAAATGTTATGCTGTTTTTATTTAGAGAAGTGTTTAGGAGGACAGAAGGAGATGGTTTATTTTTAAGTAAACTCAAAATCAGAAGGATTAGTGGTTTTTCATGATAATATAATTAAACTTGGCAGTGAAAGATATGTACAGATTGTTAATAAAAAGAATTAGATTCTGTCATAATTTTACAAAGATAGACTAGAACAGTAGTATCCAGAGAACATGAAAACCGTACCATAGGAAGTAGTTCGATAGTCCCAGGAATAATAAGGCTCTTTGATCTTTCTGAGGCGCGGTGACTGCTGTGGTAGTGGTTTGGGGACTATATTCAGAAGTGTGAGGCATTTTATCCTGAGAAGTTTTCAGGGGGCCAACAGCTGCTCCCCTGTACTCAGCCTCACACTCTTGCTACAAAGTATACCCTGTTTCTCCCTATTCTCACTGCGGACTAATCAGATTTCATGCAAGTTAGGGTCTCATTCAGTAGCAGTTCAAAGGAGTTCTCTTTTTCTAAACCAAAACCAGCGGTAAAAGCAGAAATAAAAATAGCCAGCCATGTTGTTATTCCTTAATTTTGCCAGGCACATTGCTGAGTGATTTACCTACATTATTTGTTCTTCATAAAGTTCTATTCACGGAAAACCAAGACTCAGAAATTACATAACCAGCCTGCACAATGGGGAGGTATCCAAGCTCACCTTAAGTTCAGTGATTAACTAGAAGAACTCACAGAAATAAGGAACACCATTATCGGGGTGCCTGGCCCGCTTGGTCGGTTAAGCTGCCAGCTTCAGCTCAGGTCATGATCTCATGGTTCGTGGGTTCGAGCCCCGTGTCAGGCTCTGCACTGACAGTGTGGAGCCTGCTTAGGATTCTCTCTCTCTCCTTCTGTCTCTGCCCTTCCCCCACTTTTGCGCACTCTCTCTCGGGATAGATGAATAAATTAAAAAAAAAGAAAGAAAAGAGGGACACCTGGGTGGCTCAGTCAGTTGAACATCCAACTTCGGCTCAGGTCATGATCTCATGGTTCATGGGTTCGAGCCCCACGTTGGGCTCTGTGCTGACAGCTGAGAGCCTGGAGCCTGCTTCTGATTCTGTGTCTCCCTCCCTCTCCCTCTCTCTCTCTCTCTCTCTCTCTCTCTCTGCCCCTCCCCAACTTGCTCTCTCTCAAAAATAAACTTAAAAAAAAGAAAGAAAGAAACACCATTATGCTCACAGTTACAGTTTACAGCAAAGCAGTGCAGGTTAAAATAAGCAAGGCAAAGAGACGTGTAGGGCAGACCAGACCCAGAGCTTCCAGTTGTCCTCTCCCAGTGGGTTTGGCAGCAGCGTTTATTTCTCCCAGCAAAAACGTGACAATACACATGGAATATTGCCAACCAGGGAAGCTCACTCAGACTGTGGTGTCCACAGTTCTTACTGGGGGTTGGCCACATAGACCCACTTGACTGCCACAGTGTTACCTTTGCCTCCAGCCCCTCGAGAGGTTCAGCTGATACGTTGTGGCTCACAGTCCCAGCGGTAAGTTGCATTGTTGGCGTAGACTATTTGGTGTTGACTGAGGCAGGACAGTGGAAGGCATAGAGGTTACCTACCGGGAGCCTGGTACAAAGGGTCTAACCTTTCTCTGAGCAAGCTTTGTCCTTTAAAGCAGAGTCCTGAGATCAAACAGCTAATTCAGCAGATAGCTGAGATCTGATCCCAGGCGTGCTGCCCTCACAGCCTGGTGCTTAACCCTCACGTAACAGCATCTTCCGCAACCACCAAGAGTGCCGCCTCCTGCATGCATTTAGCAGTAGATAAAACCGAAAAAGAACCCATTCATATAAACAACAAGTCCTACTAGTTTGTCAGCAAGTTTTTGATGTTATCCTACTAGGCAAATACTGCATAAGGGGATTGGTTAATTTTACATAAACTGAGATAATACAATTGTAAGATTCTCTCAGCAGGAAATATACCATTCAGTAGAAATATAGTGCTGTGTCTGCATAAAGGTCTTGTTCTCCCACGTGGCCAAAAGTAATACCATATCTGAAATAATATTTTCCTTCTTTTTGGAATTTTGTTCCTTTCCCTTAAAATGTTTCTTTTTGAAGCTTTTCATGTACAATGTGTACAAATCGTAAGTGTGCAGCTTTGATGAATTTTTACAAAGATAAAACACCTGTGTAACCAGCAATTAGATATAGAAATAGAAATTACTAGTACCCTAGATCCTTTCCTTCCAATTTTCAAAATGTACCTCCTCTCTTCCTTCAAACATTTAATGAATTCTGCCTGCGTAGGGAATAATCCTTTCCTGACCACACAGTCTGAAGTTACAGTACCTTCTGATTTTTCACTCTGCTTCCCTTCCTTTCTTATTTTTTCCTAGCGCTGTCTTCTATAGATAACTTACTGATTTCATTTAATCCACTCACCACCTCTAAAATGTAAGCATCATGAGGGCCACAATTTGTATCTGTTTTGTTCACATCTGTATCCCTAGGACCTAAAATAGTGCCTGGCACATAGGGCATGCTCAGTAAGGGTGGAGCCCGGTGCAGGGCTGGAGCTCATGATCCTGAGATCAAGAGTCCAACATTTAACTGACTGAGCCACCCAGGCAGCAGCCCTCAGTGAAAATTTTAATACATATTTGCTGAATTAGAAAGTTTTTCTAATTTTTCCTAATACATATTTTTAAATTTTGAAATCAAAACAGTGATTCTCAACGACTGGTCTAGCCATAATTACAGCATTATAATTCATAAATAAAAACCAATGCTTATGCTAAGGAATATAATTTAAATCTACGTTGTTCTTACAAAAGCAAGGAGAAAATTTAAGTATATACCTAGCAGCTAGCTACAAATGAGAACTGAGCAGGAAAAAGCAAATTCTCTGTGTGCTAACCTGTCTTTCCCCACCCCTTTACCATTCTCCCTCTCACGTGGGGCTCTTGAACCAAACTTAACCAACAGTGTATTTCATTAACTGCTCTGGTTTAAATTTTTTTTTTCAACATTTATTTATTTTTGGGACACAGAGAGAGATAGAGCATGAACGGGGGAGGGGCAGAGAGAGAGGGAGACACAGAATCGGAAACAGGCTCCAGGCTCTGAGCCATCAGCCCAGACCCTGACGCGGGGCTCAAACTCACAGACCGCGAGATCGTGACCTGGCTGAAGTCAGACGCTTAACCGACTGCGCCACTCAGGCGCCCCAACTGCTCTGGTTTAAACAGAATAAGATACTTTAAGTCTCTAAGACCCTGAATCAAATATCAGACATTCACACCCACAATGACTACCCTGTGTTTTTAATCCTTGAATTAGGTAGTCATAAATCTCAGACATGAAACTCATGTGGAGAACCTAATTCATCAATTTACAACTCATTTTGTGGTTTTTTGCACCCCTCTTCATGTTGTAGCTGTCTGACCAGCCAGTATGTTGACATAAACATAAACTGTTTGCTGTGTCGATGTTCCAAGATCCAAATGCTTTTCCTTTATAGTCAGGCTTTCTCAAGTCAAACAGTAGTGATAAAAACCAGGGGAACATTGATCTTAGTTGATAAGCTTGCTAGTTAATATGGTGTACCTATTTTTTAATGTCATTAGATCGTATAGTTTTATGTATACTTATATTTTGATATTTGTCAGCATTTTCCTATTCCTCATTAACAGGTATAAGTTGTAGAAGTAGTTTACACTTTTTTACCAATTAGTTTGTAATAATTTATGGTAAACTCTTTCCAATGTTAAATTGCTCTCTAAACATATGAACATATTCTTTGATTCGTGTGTGTGTGTGTGCGCATTTTTAGGAGGTGATTCCTCACATGGCTGAGGAATATGGGTTCCAGTACGAGCTAGTGCAGTATCAGTGGCCCCGCTGGCTTCACCAGCAGACGGAAAAACAGAGGATTATTTGGGGTTACAAAATTCTTTTCCTCGATGTCCTTTTTCCCCTAGCGGTGGACAAAATCATTTTTGTTGATGCTGACCAGGTAATAAGATTAACTGTTGCTTTCAGTAATACTTAAACTATGTTTGCACTTCTGAGTACAGGGACTCAATTCATGTTGCTGGTGCTCATTATTGTCTTTGTTGCCCTGCTGCATAAATGTGTAAGACGTGAATGTGATATGTAAGGAAAGTATCTTTAAAAAAAAACAACAGAATTCCAGGGGAAAATCAAGTGTATCACAAGAAGTACCATTTATTATTTGGACATTGCAGTTTTCTCTCTGAAGTGGTAGTTTTTTTGATTTTGGTAATTAAAAATAAGTACTGAAATTAGTCATGATAAAAGTAGTTGTGTGAGTTCCTATGAATATATGAGCTGTTTGCTTAAAAGGAGCTATGCTTCTTGCTGAAAAAGTTGGCGATTACAGACAGCTCTGCTCTCTTGCTTGTACCTCCCACAGCATTCTTGGGCCTTTAGCCAATAGCCAAAACCTCATCATCCTTACACTTGGGGGAAAATTGTCCCAAATTTATCCCCCAAAAACCCATTCTGGTACCTAGCTTTCAAAACTTACATATCCAAAAATTATGACTTTTCCCCTTCCCTCCTTGCATTGCATGCCTTTGTAATCACTAATGGGAAAAATATTTGCAAAATACACAGAATCTTTAAGAAGAACAGTAAATAATAATATTATATAAATTAAGTACACAAGTTAGTATTTATATTTAGGACAAAAGTGTATTTTCAAATCCTCTATTAGAGTTTACTTGTATTGTTAACTCTGTTGTTGTTTTTGTGTTAGTTTCCAAGTTGACAAATATGAATCATTATCCTTAAAAATGAAGAAAACAGGAAAATGTGGATAATGAGCTAAGCATTTCAAAACATATTGTCTAACATAAAACATATTTCTCCTACCTTCCCCCAGCTTACACAGTGGCATTTTCCAGCAGGCTAGAGTCTATTAAAAACTGGAACACGCTAATGTTATTTCATTAAAGCCATTGAGGATAATTAAGAGGTTTTTCTTCATCATTCAGACTAATATTGGCCAATATAAAATACTGGAGATTTATCATAAAAATGATTTTGAATTATTAATCCATACCTTGATAAACTAAGAGGGATGAACTTGTGAAATATTTAATTTCTTCCCAAAATGCATATTGTTTAAGAAATCTTGATTAAGATGACATGACAGACTATTCTTATTAATAAGACCACTGTCCTATAGACTAGGCATATGCATTTTAGGTTTCTCTTCATCTGTACGAACAAGAGAAAAGGGAACTTCATAAACTCCCTACTGCTTGAAAGAGCTGTGAGCAGGGAGCCTGGGTGGCTCAGTCAGTTAAGCGTCCAACTTCAGCTCGGGTCATGATCTCATGGTTCGTGAGTTCGAGCCCTGTGTTGGGACTCTGTGCTGACAGCTCACACCTGGAGCCTGCTTCAGATTCTGTGTCTCCCTTGTTCTCTGCCTCTCCCCCCTCACACTCTGTCTGTCTCTCAAAATAATGAACGTTGAAAAACAATTTTTAAGAAAGAACTGTGAGGAAAACACAGTTCTGTTTCTACAGTCAGGTGACAATTTGAGATTCACGTTAAAAAGGCTTATTATAATAGCATAATGTTATATTATTGTATAGGCTTCATCAGAGAAACTGTTTTAATTATTTAGATTGTAAGACATGACCTAAAAGAACTCCGAGATTTTGATCTGGATGGAGCGCCCTACGGGTATACCCCATTTTGTGATAGCCGCACTGAAATGGATGGGTATCGTTTCTGGAAAAAGGGATATTGGGCATCACATCTTTTAAGAAGGAAATACCATATCAGGTAAGAAAATCCATACTCTTACTTTTTAGTAACCAAATAACTTACTGGATCTCAATACTCTGTTTTCTTAGAAATCAGACAATTATGACAACCAATTGGTGTTTGCTATGTGCTAATCACTCTTACAAGACTTTACATATATATATTTTTAAACATAGATTCATCTCTTTTTAATATTTATTTGTCTGTTTGTTTGTTTGTTTTGGGAGAGAGGAACAGCACAAGTAGGGGAGGGGCAAGTAGAAGAGGGAGAGAGAGAATCCTAAGCAAGCTCTGTGCCGTCAGTGCAGAGCCCAGCGCGGGGCTCAATCCCACGAACTGTGAGATCGTGACCAGAGTTGATATCAAGAGTCAGACGCTTAACCAACTGAGCTACCCAGGCACCCCAAGACTTTACCTGGATCAACTCATAAAATTTCTGTGACAACCTTTTGAGATACTGTTATCATCCCCATGTAATAGATGTTTCAGAGGGATGAAGCACTCATGTAACTTGCCCTGGCTTACACTGTTAGTGCGTAACTGAGCCAGGAGTTCAACCAAGTAATGGAACTCAGGGGAGAGGCTCCTGACCACAACAGAAGACTTAAACTGGCTTGTCATATAACAAAATGAACATGCTGTCTTCAAATATGTTGTTTTGTAGAGCCATGAGTTCCATGGTATCTTGGAAAAACCTGTGGTGACTCTAAGAGGATATGGATCCTAACAGTATTATAACAAACTTCAAACCCTTGGAAACAGTTTTAGAATTGGGAGAAAATTTAGGAAAGGACTTGTTATTAGACCCAGGGATATCTGAAGTCAATCCCATTACTGTAAATAGTCACTGGGGGAAAGTAAAAATACGTGAACAACATGAGCCACCAAAGACTGTTCACCTTTGCAGTGCCTTGTATGTAGTGGATCTCAAGCAGTTCAGGAGAATTGCAGCCGGTGACAGGCTCCGGGGCCAGTACCAAGCTCTCAGTCAAGATCCAAACAGTCTGTCAAACCTAGATCAGGTAAGTAGAACGCTCTTAGACTCATTTGCAGTGCATAGATCCAGACTGCTCCAATTCCCTGCTTGTAAACTTTAAAACCTTATATTTTCAGCCTCTCCCTCCCTTTCCATTTTGGAAGACAGTTTGGGGTTTTCTTAAAATTTAAACTTAAACCTACCATATGACCAGTTATTCTCTTTGAAGGGAAATGAAAGCATATGTCTACACAAATACTTGTGCATGAATAGTAGCAGCTTTGTTTGTCAAATCCAAATCCCACAACAATCTTGTATTCATTATCTGTTGCTACCTAATGACTTACCTGAAAACCTAGCCACTTACAGTAACTGTGGGTCAGGAATCTGGGTCTGACATTGCTGGGCATTCTGCTGCAGTCTCTCACAACGCTGAAGTCTTTGTGGACCCAGGGGTTGCCATCTAATCTGAAGACTTGACTGGGTCGGTCACTCACATGATTGTGGGCATGATTCAGGGCTTTGTCACCTGTGAGGCTCATTTGCCATTTAAACTTCCTTTAACACAGGCACCAGCAGTCTTTACTTAGAAAGCCCCGAGCATGCAGAAATGTGAGAATTCTGCTGGAGCATTGTTTCCTAACAGGGACACGAAAGGTCACCTCCAAATCTGGAGAGCACAGCGATGGCAGCCATAAACAGCAAGAGCAGGCACGGTGTGGGTGATCGGTCGCCTTGTTTCAGGACAGGCAGAGGCATTGAGGCTGTCCGCTTGGGGCAGTGAAGAGCGGTGGGTTTCTGGGCTTCCCGCTCCATTCCTGACACGAGGGGTGAAGTCCAGGGCAGCTGTGGGCATAGTTCTAGGGCATGGATTCATCATGACACAAGATGGTTGAGTCAGATTAAATGTTTACTAGCTTAAAAATAGATATTTTAGGGGCACCTGGGTGGCTCAGTTGGTTCAGCATCTGACTTTGGCTCCAGTCATAATCTCACGGTGTGGGTTTGAGCCCCATGTCAGGCTCTGTGCTTCTCTCCCTTTCTCCCTCTCTCCCTCGCTCTCTCTCTCTCTCTCTCTCTCGCTCTCTCTCTCTCTCGCTCTCTCTCTCTCTCTGCCCCTCCTCCTCGTGCGTGCGCACACTCTCTCTCTCAAAAATAAACGTTACAATTTTTTTCAAATAGATATTTTAGATCTGCATATGATTCTTCAGACCCGTTTTTAATTTAACTGACCTCATCAACCTCATTCCCTCTGACTCTAATTTCTATACCTCTGTGTTTAAATCATTTTTCTTCTATAGGATCTTCCCAATAATATGATTTACCAAGTGGCCATTAAGTCTCTTCCTCAAGACTGGCTGTGGTGTGAAACCTGGTGTGACGATGAATCCAAACAGAGAGCCAAAACAATCGATCTGGTGAGTGCGTGTGTGTTGTCATTTGTGTATAAGCAGATGTGAAAATGTTCGAATAGAAGTATCTTCTCTTTTACAAATGGAATGGCACACATGTGGCACACTGCTGCTTAGTCTATTTGCTCTATTTACTTAGGTTGGCCAAGTACAGGGCTGTCTCTGGGGGCCCCCAAGGTCACCCCCAAGTTTGCCGAATCACAAGAGGACTCACAGGATTCAGACTATCATCATACTCATTGCTATGCTTTATTCCAGTGGGTACAGGGCAAAAGGGAAAGGATGTATGGGGCAAAGTCCAGAGAAAACCAGATGCCAGCTTCCAAGAGCCCTCTCCCCATGCAGCCTCACAGGGCAAGCTTAATCCCTGAAGCTATAAGGAATTTCACAGCACATGTGAAGTGTTGTCTACCAGGGAAGCTGATTAGGAACCCAGTAGCCAGGATTCTTATTGAGGGCTGGTCCCATAAGCACGCCCCTGCCTGTCACATACCAGGCACTTGACACTTTAAAAGCTTATAATTCGCAACATCCAGAAGGAAAGCACGTGTTTGGCATAAACTATGTGGTTGGCACAGGTTAGGCATGGTGAGCCATTCTTATCAGGAATGGTGGGAACACTCCTGAAACCCAAGTGCCCAGATGCCAGCCGAGGCCCCTCCTTGCAAGCAGGCCTTTCCGAGGATAGCGATCTCAGGCTTGCTGGGTTCCTCTTTAATGCACAGCGGCATCTGAGAGAAAGACCATGAGCTGCTGAAATGTTCCTGGATTAACTATCATCTTAATACACAATCAGTTTGGTTCTCTTGCCAATATTTTTCCCAAATGTGTCTACTTGAATTATCCTATACATGTCTGGGTTTTTTTCCTTCCTTTTGAGAAAAATTTTTAACTTTTAGTTTTAAGCAGTTTATGCTCTATTTCTCCTAGACATGAAATATTTCAAGCTAATGTATTGTCTAGCTATCTTGAACTTACATTCCAGTACTATAGTGTCTTTAATAGTTATATCGTCATTCTTTTTCTGACCGTATTGTTTTTATGTGCTAATTTGAGTTTAAGATAATTATTTATAAGATCTTCCATTAAAAAATAAACTATCCAAATATTAGCATTCATGCAGTTTTGAACATAAGACAGGACAATAAAATCTAGGGACATTTTTCTAGGTACGTGTAGAAACGTATAGGAAAGTGGTAGCACGCCAACTTGTCAGATTGCAGTCAAAGGTGATAGAAAGTAGCAGAAACGAGGTGGCATTGTTAAGAAGAAAGCAAGGGAATTTTCTAAAGAGAGACCAAGAACCTTACTGAACATAACTCATAAGATGTTAAGGTTGTGCTGTGACCTATAAGGTTGTGACTCATACATTAGTGACATAAGGTCTCCTTGGGATCTCCAACACTTAGGTTAACATGAGTTAACTATAACAAACCCCAGATTTCAGTGGTGTCACACTCACCTAAGTCCAGATCTAAGTGGGTGTTGTCAGTGAGTACCTTCCCTGTCCATCATGGGACCAGCCTCCATCCATCTTGTGGCTCCTTCATCCTCTGAGGTGCTGTCATCATCTGTAGCCATCAGAAGCTGATCTGTCCAGTATGGCAGCCACTTGCCACATGTGGCCATTGAGCACTTAAAAATATTGCTGATCTGGGGTGCCTGGGTGGCTCAGTCGGTTAAGTGTCCAACTTCGGCTCAGGTCATGATCTCGTGGTTCATGAGTTCAAGCCCCGCGTCGGGCTCTGTGCTGACAGTTCGGAGCCTGGAGCCTCTTTCGGATTCTGTGTCTCCCTCTCTCTCTGACCCTCCCCTCATTCATGCTCTGTCTCTCATCTGTCTCAAAAATAAATAAACGCTAGAAAGAAAAAATTGTTTTTAAATATTGCTGATCTGAATTGAGATGTGCTGTAAAGTATAAAATACACACTAGATTTTGAAGACTCAGCACAATAAAAAGAATATAAAAATGTAAATAATATTTATATTTATTACATATTGACTGATGGTGTTTTTGATATATTTATATGTTTATTTCACCTGTTCCATTTATACTTTTATATGTGGCTACAAGAAAATTTAAAATTCCATCATATTTCTGTTGGGTAGTGTTGATCTGGAGGGGAGAAAAAGAGTATGAGGAATGCTTCCTGACTCCTAAAAGCTGCGGCCCCTTGGTGGATTGGTTGTGGGGCCACATTTAGATGTAAGGGGAGCTAAGAAATGTCATTCCCAGATGGGCAGCTGCTACTTAGTGATAGGTCTACAGAGAAAAAAGATGGCATAAATTTTCGTGGACAGATAGCCATCCCTCCCACAGAAACACTTAAAAATGAGAGAACATGCTAATTTGGGCCAATTTCTTGGGGAAAAAAGTTAAGGGAATGCAGACAAACCCCAAGGAAATGGCCTAATGAAGAGGAAAAAGCATGATTAATGGCATCAAAGGTGAGGATGAGAGCATTTATGAATATCATGGTACCATCTCGGCTCTGTTTCAGTCAACCTGGGCATTATTGACATTTGAGACCATGTAATTCATAATTGTGGGGGGCTGTCCTGGGCCCTAGAGCACGTTTAGCAGCATCTCTGGCTTTACCCACTAGATGGCAGTAGTGCCCCACCACCCCCCAGTCATGACACCCAAAAATGTGTCCAGACCTTGCCAAAGCTCCCCTGGGGGGCATGACAACCCATGTAAGCACCACCAATATAGATTGTAGGGGGGGGATTGTAAGACAGAAAACTAAGGGAAACACAGTATTTTAGCAGTTTCTGACAGGATTAAAATGGAAATAGTTCCATTATCTTTACTTTATAGAACATAATGCCTGTAAGGTTAATTTCTGCAGAGAAAATCTCCTTTTCCCACTTACTTCAGGAATATATTACTATAGGAAAAAATCCACAATGGAATGAAGTGAAAATATTTGATGAGGAAGGGATTAAGACAACAGGCTCGGGGCGCCTGGGTGGCTCAGTTGGTTGAGCGTCCGACTTCGGCTCAGGTCATGATCTCGCAGTTTGTGAGTTTGAGCCCCGCATCGGGCTCTGTGCTGACAGCTGGGAGCCTGGAACCTGCTTCGGATTCTGTGTCTCCCTCTCTCTCTGCCCCTCCCCTGCTCACGCTCTGTCTCTCCCTTTCTCCCAAAAATAAATAAACATAAAAAAACAAAAAAGACAATAGGCTCATGGCTCGTACATAACCAGTAGCTCTCCCATAAGGAATTAGGGAGAAAGCAAGTTGCGGCAACTACAAGACGTCGCATGAAAGTGAGCTCAAGACGTGTTCTCTATTAATGTCTTGTAAAGAGCAAATGGGATGCTTCTGGAACTTTGTGACATTTGTCCTCCTCCCATAGTCCTTCATGTCTTGGTCAATGGCATCTCCATTCTTCATGTCGCTCAAGCCCCACACTCTGGGGTCATCTTTGACCTCTCTCCTCACACCTCACATCCAGCACATTAGCATCTTGTCAGCTGTACCGTCACATACATCCAGAATCAGATCCTTTTCCTGTTCACTTTGCCTTTTGACCTCTTAATTTCCCAAGAAACCCCATAATAGGACCAACTGCTTGCTGAGTCGTTTACATCGGTCAGATATCAGTGGAAGCATAGAGATTATCTTATTTCAGCTTCCTCCCTTGTGATGAAGCTAAGATCTCCCCCCCCCCCCCCCCCCGCCACACACACACAGTTAACTGAAATGTATGGGTCTTACTACCAGTAAGCAAAGAGTTGGAACCATGAGGACTGAGGATCTGTACCCATCATTATTCCACTGTATCTAGTTAATATGTTTAGACATGAGATTTATAAATGAGACTAGTTAATATGTTTAGACATGAGATTTATAAACTCCTGTGAATTTCACCCTATCAGTATTTTGACACATGAGTTCCAGTTAACTGATTTTTAATATCGCCACAGTTGCTAATTAGAACAGAAGCATATAAAGGGGAGGGAATGCTTTTGCTAAACAAACTCAAGGAATTTCTAAAGGCTAACAATATTTGTCTGTGGAAAACACAAGTATATAAACCAGATTTTAGTCCAAAGAAAGATAAGAGAATACTTATTAATATAGTCTACTATGTTCTTTTACAAAATAATCATGTAATTAGATCTTTTGCCAAAACATTTTGGAGAAGTGTTTGACAGACTCCTTGTTAACCATAAGAATGTTTTTAAACAATTTTTGTTTAAATTTCTGATTGAGGTATTTGCATTAAATACTTACTGCTTACATAAACTATCATTTGTCATTTCGCTTGATCCCTTCCCTATTAAACTATGTACTTTTATTTGTTAGCGATTTAAATATTTAGTACTTAGGGCTCTGCTTTTTATAAAATTCATTTTGTATGCTGTAGTGACATAGTAATGTTCTCAAGTATTTCCTTTTTTCCTGGACAATGATCTGTTCATCCTCTATCCCTCCCTCCCTCCCTCCTACCCTTCCTTCCTTAAATGAAGCATAATTAACATACAAGGAAAGTCATTTTTCATTAACCAAATTTTATTTAAACTTTTAGTGCAATAATCCCAAAACAAAAGAACCTAAGCTAAAAGCTGCTGCCAGGATTGTCCCAGAATGGGTGGAGTATGACACTGAGATACGACAACTGTTAGAACACCTAGAAAACAAGAAGAAAAATGCAAGTAAGTCATCATTCTATGGTGGTGTCTGAATCATGTGTTGCCTGAAGTGAAATTAAAATAGATTACAAACTCATTTCTTGGTGAATTTAGTAAATGATCAGGTCAGAATTTCTTTCAGAAAATTTGTGACATTATTAAGAACTTCATTTTATGTGGACTTAAACTCACAAATTTAAAACATGGATAGAGAATCGATTCCCCCATGGATGTAATTTCAGTTCATATCACCACATAAATGGGTGCCAAAGCATTAGCCTTCTGACACAAGAGGTAGAAAATAAAAGTAGAAAACATGCTTGTCTTTAGGATTACACCAAATGTCCTAAATATGAAAATCCAAGCCCTAAAGTTTAGTGAAAGACTTATATGGAACCTAGAAATATTACCTCCTATCTCCCGAATTAATCCCATGTGGAATATGGATTTCCCATGTGTTCCTGGTTCTAGTAGCCTCCTCAGGGCTGGAGGGTGACTTGGACTAGATTTGCTTCCATTTCTAAGATTAAAATGTGGTTACCTAGGCATTTCATCACTCTACATAAACCTTCAACAAGTAAGTGTTGAATATTCTGTTAAAGCTGCTGTAAACTTCTTGATTGCCTCCTAATTCTCTTTCCTCATTAGTGCCTAGTTCTCTCAATTTTTCTTTACTCTTTTTTAAAAATAGCACTGAGCTCCAGTGTTAGAGACTTTCAAACAGGTTGTATTAATCCTCAACAGTAATTCTTCCCAGTGGTTCAGAATAATATTCTTATTTCCCTCAGCTTTATTTTTTTTAGAAGCTGAAATGTTAAATATAAACATACAAATGTTATACATAAGGGCGCCTGGGTGGCTCAGTTGGTTGAGTGTCTGACTCTTGATTTCAGGTCATGATCTCACAGTTTGTGGGTTGAAGCCCTGCATCAGTCTCAGTGCTGGCAGTGTGGAGCCTGCTTGGGATATTCTCTCTCTCTCTCTCCCTCTCTCTCTCTCTCTCACTCTCTCTCTCTCTCCCACTCTCACTCTCTGCCCTTCCCCCACTCATTCACTTGCGCAAGCACATGCGTGTGCACCCTTGCACTCTTTCTCAAAATAAATAAACTTAAAAAAATATTATATATAAACTTTCTCACATAAGCATGAAATTGTGTTTCATCTTTTTGTATTCTTTAACAAAACCAATGCAGTTATTTTCTGAGAGGTTGAGTATTTAAAACACATCCATGTTTTGTTAATGAATTTATTTTTCTACTGTTTATTTATTTTGAGAGAGAAAGGGCATAGGGGAGGGGCTGAGAGAAAGAGAGAGACAGAGAGAGAGAGAACCCCAAGCCCAGTGGGGGACCCCATCTCACGCACTGTGAGATCATGACCTGAGCTGAAATCAAGAGTCAGATGCTTAACCAACTGAGCCACCCAGGTGCCCCTATTTTTAATTAATAACTTAAATAATTTGAAGACACCATTTCAATTCAGAAGAAGATTCTGTAAGTGGTGTGATACAACTGTTTTAAAAGGGAGTTGAAGAAGGCAGAAAACAGGGGAGAAAGGGGTGGGGAAAAGAAGACAGAAAAGAAATTTTACACAATTACCTCAAAATTTTTTAATGCACAGGACATACGGATGAAATGTTTCTCTTCCCAAATTGGAGAGAGTTAAAGGATTAATAATAGCCAGAGTTAGTGAAGTTACTGACAAGTGAGCACTCATATGCTCATACATACAGCAGCTGTATAAATTAAGGAAATTTTACAATGTGTATAAAAACTAAAATATGTGTGTCAGGTTTACATTTAAAAAGAGAAGTGAGGGGCATCTGGGTGGCTTCGTCGGTTAAGCATCTGACTCCTGATTTCAGCTCAGGTCATGATCTCACAGTTGGCGAGTTTGAGCCCCGCATTGGGCTGTGTGCTGACGGTGTGGAGCCTGCTTGGGATTCTCTCTCTCCCTCTCTCTCTGCCCCTCCTCTACTCATGTGCGCGCACGCACTCTCTTTCTAATAAATAAATAAATAAATAAATAAGAGAAATATGTACACATGTTATGCCATTGTTTTTAATAATGAGATAGAAATAATTGATCCATTAATAGAAGATTGATTATATAAATGTCAATACATACAAAGAAATATTGTAGTCTTTCAAGAGAATTGAGATAAATGTATTTTGTGGATAGCATATTTTAAGTTAAAAATATAGTAATATTTGTAACTGGCCCCATCTTAAATAAAAATGGCATGTTTGTATACATACCTATGAATGTGTAAAAATAAGTTTTACAAAAGATTTTTGGATTTTTTACTTAATTTTGAATTACAAATGTAAGTCTGTTATAAACATGAAAACAACATGGAAGTACTATATATAGAAAGAATAAAATTGGAAGACCTCTTTTACTCAAACACAAAGAGGCAATCATTTTTAAGGCTATAGTAGGCCTTGTTTTATAACTTTTGCATTTCTCTTATTATAAGCTGTATTAGTTTTCTGGGGGTGCTCTAACACAGTACCACAAAGTAGCTGACTCAAACAGAAGAAATTTTTTGTCTCACTGTTCTAGAAGCTTGAAGTCCAAGATCAAAGTGTCTTTAGAGTTGGTTCCTTCCTGAGGGCAGTGAGGGAGGATCTGTCCCAGGCCTTCTCTTGACTTGTAGGTAGCCACTTTCTCGCTGCGTCTCTTCACATTGTCTTCTCTCTGTATACGTCTCTGTGCAGATTTCCTCATCCTACAAGGACACTAGTCATGTTGGATTAGGGTCTACCCTGATGATGTCATTTTAACTGTATTACTTCTGTAAAGACTATCTCCAAATAAGGTCACATTCTGGAGTCCTGCAGGTTAGGGTTCCAACATATGAATTTTGGAGAAACACAGTTCAACCTGTAACATGAATGGAGTTGAGAATCTGGTCATATGTTTCAGGGACATTTGTAATTCTGTTTTTCAACTGCTTATTTTTATCCTTTGCTCATTTTTTCTAGAGGATTATTGTCCAATACTGGAAAAAAGTTGATGGTCTTTATTTCAGAGATTTGTATTGCCACCTTTATCATACACTAAATTCCTGCATTATTTCTGTCTCATTTGGCACATTTTTTATCCTGTTCCATTTATCTCTGTCTATACATGTGCCTATTATATACTTTTTTAATTAGAAGATTTATAGCATGTTTTATTACTGAGTAGGGCTCATCTCCCCTCATTACTATTTTGTTGTTGTTTTCCTGGTATTCTTGTGTATTTTTCCATATAAGCTTTAGAATCATCTAGTTCCAGAAATTTTTCGGTTTTTCTTTTTTGGTGGGGGGTAGAGAAGAGGATGGAGGGAAGATTATATTAAATTTATTACTTAAGTTAGGGAGTATTGACGTGTTTGTGAAAACTGTTCTTTGCACCTAAGAACATGTTGTATCTTTATGTTCAGTTTCAGTTTTATGTTTGTCAAGAATCATAACATTTTAATCATATAGGTCTTACCCATATCTTTTTCAAGCTTGTCCCTAGGTATTTCATCTTTTTGTTATTATTATAAATGGGATTTTCTCTTACAGTGTATCTTACTGGTATTTGCTTGTGATAGATTATTGTTTTCAGCTTATGAATCTTTATGATCATACTGAATCCCCCTATTATTTATAGTAATATTTCAGCTGGTTCTTTTGAATTTTTTCCCCTAGGATTACATACATCTTACCTGCAAACAAAAATGGTTTTTCCTCTAATCGTTATACCTCACATTGCTTTTTCTTTGGTTGATATATCTAATATGATGTTAAATATTAGCTTCTTTTTCTCACTTTGTTTGGCCAACCTTCTCTGTTTCCCTGTTAAGATAATGGCTTTGGACTAAAAAATTTATGTTGAGGAAATATCCATTGATTCCTGTTCTAATAAGTGTTTTTATCAAGAATGGGTTGCATTTTATCAACCGCATCCTCAACAAAAATAGAAGCAACTGCCTGGTTTTTATATTTGATTTATTAATATAATAGACAATATTAATAGATTTACTAATATTGAAATTTCCTGTGTTCCAGAAACAAACAGCTTGGTCATGACCTATTATTCTTTATTTTTCCTTTTTTTAAATTAAGATATTATAGCTATAATATTCATTTCAAGCATGTAACATTCATTATTTGTATGTATATATTGTGAAATTATAGATACTTATAAAATTTGTTTTCCTTGTGATAAGAACTTTTAAGGTCTCTTAGCAACTTTCAGTATACCATAGAGTGTTGTTAACTATAATCACCATGCTGTGCATTACATCCCTATTACTTATTTTATAACTAGAAGTTTGTACCTTTTGACCCCTCACCTATTTTATCCATCCCTCAACCTCACTCTGACAACCACTAATCTATTCTGTGTGTGTGTGAGCTCAGTATTGTTTTATTTTAGATTCCTTATATAAGTGAGATCATACAGTATTTGTCTTTCTCTGACTTATTCATTTAGCATAATGCCCTCAAGGTCCATTCATGTTGTACAAAGGGTAGGATTTCCTTCTTTTTGTGTAATGTTCTGAGGAACTGCCATATGTTTTCCATCGTGGCTGCAGCAGTTTACATTCCCATCAACAGTGCACAAGGGTTCCCTTTTCCTCCACATCCTTGCTAACTCTTGTTATTGTCTTTTTGGTAATTGCCATTCTACAGGTACATGATGATAACTATGGTTTTGATTTTCATTTCCCTATGATTAGTGATTTTGACCTATTTATCTTTTTTGGGAAAATGTCTCTTCAGAGCCTCTGTCCATTTTCTTAATTGGATTGTTTAGATTTTTGCTCTTGAGTTGTATGAGTTCTTTATATATTTTGGATATTACCCCCTAATCAGATACATAGTTTCTTTCATCTGCAGAAGCTTTTTAGTTTCATGTAGTCCCATTTGTTTACTTTTGCTTTTATTATCTTTACTTTTGATGACAAATTCAAAAAATTATTGCCAACACTGATATCAAGATGCTTACTGCCTATGTTTTTGTCTGGGAGGTTTATAATTTCAGGTCTTACATTTGAGTCTTTAATCCATTTTGAGTGAATCTTTGTGTTTGGTGTAAGAATGGGGCAAAGTTTCATTCTGTTGCATGTGGCTGTCCAGATTTCCCAACACTATTTATTGAAGAAATTGTACTTTCCCCATTGCCTATTCTTGGCTTCTTTGTCATAAGTGCCCATCATTCTGTTTCAGTGATCTGTGTATCTGTTTTTATGGCTATGTCAAACTGTTTTGGTTACTGTAGCTTTGTGATATAGTTTTCTTGGTTTTGTTTGTTTGTTTTGTTTTTTTGGAGAGGGAGAAAGAATCTTCCCACAAAGGGCAGAGAGAAGTGGGGCTCACCCAAAGCAGTGTTCATGTTCACTGAAGCAGAGTTTGTGCTCACCTGAAATGGGGCTCGAGCTCACCCAAAGCAAGCCTCCAACTTACGAACCATGATATCATGACCTGAGCAGAAGTCAGATGCTTAATGACTGAGCCACCCAGGCACTCCTGTGATACAGTTTTAAATCAGGGACCCTGATGCCTCCAGCTTCATCATTTCTCTATGTTACTTTGGCTATTTGGTGTCTTTTGTGGTTCTTCATAAGTTTTAAAGTTGCTTGTTCTATTTCTGTGAGAAATGATATTGGAATTTTGATAGGGATTGCATTGAACCTATAGGTTGCTTAGGATAGTATGGACATTTTAACAATATTAATTCTTCCAGTCCGTGAGCATGGAATATCTTTCTGTTTATTTGTGTCTTCATCAATGTCTTAGAGTTTTCAGGGTATAGGTCTTTCACCTCCTTGGTTAAATTTATCCCTAGTATTTTATTCTTTTTGATACAATTGTAAATAGATTATTTTCTTAATTTTCCTTTCTTATAGTTTGGTATCAGTGTATAAAAACAGAACAGATTTCTGTATATTGATTTTATGTCCTGCCACTTTACTGAACTCATTTATAGTTTTAACAGTTTTTTTGGTGGTCTTTAGGGTTTCTTCTATATAATATCATGTTATCTTCAAATACTGACAGTTTATGTCTATTCAGCTTGGATGCATTTTCTTTTCTTGCCTAATTGCTATGGCTGGTACTTCTAATAGTATATTGAATAAAAGGGGCAAGGGTAGGCATTCTTGTTCATGATCTGAGAGGAAAAGTTTTCAACTTTTTGCCGTTGAATATAATGTTTGTTTTCTGTGGACTTGTCATATATGGTCTTTATTACATTGAGGTACAGTCCCTCTATACCCACTTAGTTGTGAGTTTTTGTCATAAATGGATGTTGAGTTTTTTCAAATGCTTTTTCTGCATCCATTGAGATGATTTTTATCCTTCATATTGTTGATGTATATCATGTTGATTGATTTGTGGATATTGAGCCATCCTTGCATCTCTGGAATAAATCCCACTTGATCTTGGTGTGTGATCTTTTTAATGTATTGTTGAATTCAGTTTGCTAATATTTTGAGGATTTTTGCATTTTTATTTATCAGGAATAATGGCCTGTAATTTTCTTTCCTTATAAAGTACACTTTTCTGGTTTTGGAATCCAGTTAATGCTGATCTTATAAAATGAGTTCGGGTGTGTCCTTCTTTGTCTGTTGTTTGGAAAAGTTAAGAAGGATTGGTATTATTCCTTAAATGTTTGGTAGAATTCACCAGTGAAGCCTTTTGGTCCTGGACTTTTGTTTCTCAGGAGGTTTTGATTACTGATTCAGTCTCAGGTTTGTTAAGGTATTCTATTTCTTCATGAGACAGTATATTCATGGTAAGTTGTATGTTTTTAGGGATTTATTCATGTCTTCTAGATTGTCCCTGGGTTTTTTTTTTGTTTGTTTTTTTTTGGTGTATAATTGTTCATAGTAGTCTCTTAGGATCCTTTGTATTTCTGTGGTTATATTTTCTATTACCTAGTTTTTTTCTCTGTTCAGGGAAATTTTTTTTACTTTATCTATTGATTATTTTTGAAGGGGGCAATCACATCTTAATTAATGTCTTCCCTAGGCTCATTATTATTATTCCCTTTACATTTTGTCTCAGGTGAAATTTGGTGAAGAAGAAACATAGTCTACCATCTCAAATTGTGGAATAGGACGCACTTACATTGTACTTTAATTCATTTCTGCCTGAAAATATCCTGAATTCTCAGTGTTTTAAAATCAGTTAGTATGTGACAACTCAGTAATACAAAAGAAACCATTTTGGTCTCTGATAGTCTTCACTGATCCTCGCATTTGTATCAGCTAAATCAGTATTTGACTGCTCTCTCTTCCCATCACAGAAGGAGACCATATATGGCTTCTGCTCTTTGTTGTTCCATTACATTAGTGATAGGCTATTTGTGCATAGTAAGTGATAAATACGTATTTTTCAAGGCTTCAAATTGCCAGACAGTGTGCTAGGCTTTAGAGATAACAGAGATAACAAAGATATGGTCCTTGTCCTCATAGACTCATGAAAGCTCCCTTCTAGGTGGTAAAATGTAAGTACTTATGATACAGTAATGTACAAACAACTAATAATGAAGCAAAAAGGTACTAACCAAACAAAAGGATCCTCAGCCAGCACCTATGATTTGGGTGACATTTGAGCTCATTTGATATTTAAGATTTCAATCACTAAATAAACTTTCCTCCTCTACAGTTTTGACACATGATGAACTCTAGCACTGGCTTATGAAAGACGACGAAAGTATTTCAAGAAATCTGCCACCTGCTGGGGAAGTGTGGAACTACTGCCAAGGCTTTTGGAAATTTCATTAAAGATTAGTGACATATTCTTCAATTTAAATAATATTTAAAAATACATGCAGTTATTGTATTGAATAAGTTTAAGTTATATAAAAAATGGCCATTGAGTATTTAAAACTAGATTATTTCTTTTTCCTTATTGCTTAAGACCCTGGGTTTTCACCCATTAAAGTGATATTTTGCCAGATAGCCCAGTAGAAGAACATACCTGACTAGCTGGTTCTCAGGGGGATTTATCAAACCATCTGTGTCTGTGTATTCCAGCTTGTTGTGCACCCATATTTGCTTATTCTCAAAGTGCATTTAAAATGAAAGAAAGCTGTTTTGTGTTTTTTTCCTCTAAGAAAAAAGGATTTGTGGTTACCCCTGAATAATAAAAAAATTAAGCCCATTTATAACTTATTTTTAAATGAAAGTTGTGTGGTACTGTAATCATTTATCTTAAACAGTATGATGTTTTCATCCTATGCTGCATTTGTAGTTTCTTAATGTTTCTAGTTTTTATTTCACAAAATTATATTCATGGACTTACTGAGCTTTGTATGCCTTCAAAATAAGTATAAAAAAAGAAGTATAAAAGTAGTCACTTCAATGGAAACTAAGTTAAGAATATGAAGTTTGTTTTCCTGCCGTGTATTAATAATAGATGAATAGGAATAGTAAATGTTCAAAAACTATCCAGCTATTCTAAATCGGATCTCAGTAATGGAAGAGACTTCAGTGTCATGTGAATCCCATCCCCTGAAGAAGCTGATTCAGTGGGGCTGAGCTGAGAATGGGAAATCATGATTGCTTAAGGAGATCACCACACTCCTGATGAGTGTGGTGTGGGAAATGTTTAATAGAGGGGCTTCCCAGCCACCATGGCAGTCCCACCTAGTGGAGCCTCAAGCCCCCTGGACCCTTGCAAGGCAATAGGGAGCTGTCTGCTTCAGGAGGCAGGCTGGTCCATCTGAGCTCTGCAGTGAGCCAGAACGGTCCACTGGTGGTTTCTCCTGCTTCTTGAGCTCTACTGAACAAGTCTAGCCCTTCTCTATTCAGCAGCATAGCCCATAGAGTATTTGAAAATAGCCTCCCTGTTCCCAGCTGCTTCATTCATTTCTAATTAGAAGTCACAAGGGCTCTCCCTCTCCTGCTCACCCCGCCTCTGTTACTTGTTCTTGTCTGTGATAAAATGGAGTGTGGCCTGCCCTGATGGAACTAGATTATTCTAGATGGTTTGGTAAAGCTTATAGATAAGAGACTCTATAATCTGCTCAAGTGAGTTAGATGCTCCAACCCAGCTAACCTGAGGTCTGCAGTGGTTTTCGGGACAGAATCCCCAAATGACTGTAAGATGGTACCTACACTTCTTTCACTGTCAGTCTCTGTTTTCACTTGTCTAAGAATTTTGTGGGGAGAAGGATCGGGTAGGTAAAGGCACTAGTTCCCATGTCTATCACTAACTGCCATCTCCCATATGCTAGATTCTATATTTCATGCAGTATAAGCTGAAATTACAGACTAATACAAAGTCCTGATGCTCCCCTCCTAGTTTGTATCTTGTGATTTGAAGGGCACAGTGTACAAGTCTCATTTCAGGTGAGTGATAGCTTGCATTTAAAAATCTCAATTTAAGGGGTGCCTGGCTGGCTCAGTCAGTAGAGCATGAGACTCTTGATCTCCGGGTCATGAGTTCATGCCCCACATTGGGCATGAACCCTACTTAAAAGAGTAATTTTTTTTTTTTTTTTTTTTTTGGGAGGGCGAGAACTTGAGCAGGGGAGGGGCAGAGGGAAAGGGAGAGAGAGAATCCTAAACAGGCTCCACGTCCAGCACAGAGCCTGATGCAGGGCTCAATCTCATGACCATGAGATCATGACCTGAGCTGAAATCAAGAGTTGAATGCTTAACTGAGTCACCCAGGTGCCCCAAGAATAAATAAATTTTTTTAATTAAAAAATATAAAATAAAAATCCAGATTTCTAAACAGATACTTCTTTACGGGGCGATTCTTTGATAAAATGGCTCATCTTTACGCTAAGTGCTTATAGACTGCTGTGTCATACAAAAATCTACACCCCCCCCCCCCTCAGGGACACAGTGTGGGAACTGACCTTCAGGTCTGACTTGAGCATGTGGGCAGCTCTTCCAGAGAAAGCCACCAGCCCCATTGAGCTGGAAATGCTGAAATGTAGCCCAGGCCAGGGGCTTTAGTGTACGTTCTGGATCCTGAATTCAGGTGCAGGCCCTGTATCACACTTTAACAAAAATCAAATCCTAGAAGAAAAGGAACTATCTGTGAAGTTATAATCCACTTCTCTTTCCCCCTCCTTTAAGAAAACTGTCTGAACGGTTTATCCAAGAATTGGCAGATTTTGAGCTTATCCTGTAAAAACCTGTACATTTTAGGCATACAGTAAACCCAGAATATGAGACTGAGACTGAAGGCAACTCGGTGTTCGCACCACTAAGAAGCTCCAGCGCAAAAGGTTAGATTTTGGAAGTGCCCATCCTTTGGTCACTTTGTCAAGTTCAGAGGACAACGGAGCTTCTAGAGAGAATAGAATACTTCCAGAAAGCACCATACGCCATCTCAGCCTTGGAGCTAACAAATAAAATCAGGCTTTTCTTTCATAGGAAACATGTAGTTCGACACAAGGTGGAGGGCGTGGGGGGGTTGCTTAAGGAAATGGTTGTTCCTATGTACTACGTACCAGGTCCTGACTCAGGCACCCAGCAGGACAATTTTAAAGGCAGAAGGTAGGTAGATGTCAAGTCCGAATATCCTTCAGTGACTAAAGCATGGCTGAGACATTTCTTTGAGCTATAGCAGCAAAGAAGTTAGTGACATTTAACTTCCCACTAGAACAAATAAGACTGTTCACGGAAGGACTCTACAGGTCTCGGATCCCTGGCTCCAGAGGAAAGATGCTGATGAGGCTCAGTACCATGAAGTCTAAGGTACTGTCCAGTCCCCTCTTGCCTGCTTCTCTGACTTGGTAGACTTAAGGCGGTCCACTCATTTTCAAAAAACCAGTTGATTTGTTAAAATCTTACCTTTGGTGGCAAAGTGAGAGGAGTGGCAGGGAGGTCCAGGGCTCTGATGGCCAGAGTTCAACTCACAGGCAACTCTGTGGCCCAGGGGTGCATGGTCTGCCGTAGGGATCCCTGGGGGCCCGTGCTGCTGCTCTGGAGCCCGAGGGACCATGGAAATGGGACAGCTGCTCCCTTTTTATGGTGTATTATAAAGCTCAGATTATCAAATACAAACTTCTATTTTCTGAGAAATTCCAGAGGGGAACCTCTTGACTTAAAAGTTACTGTAAACAACCTTGTTTAAAAATTTCAGGTTTGGGAAGGTATCTTGTTCCCTACAGTTCTTAATTACTTGAATTTTAAAAGTTGTCTTTGATCACATGGACGTGCCCAACTATATCAGGCTTGTTTCCTACCAGATATGATTTCACTTTAAGGTTTTTCCACGATGAAGTACCACCTCACACCTGTCAGAATGGCTAAAATCAACAACACAAGAAACAACAGATGTTGGCAAGGATGTGGACAAAGGGGAACCCTCTTGCACTGTTGGTGTGAATGAAGACTGGTGCAGCCGCTCCGGAAAACAGTGTAGAGGTTCCTCAAAAAGTTAAAAATAGAGCTACCCTAGTGCAACGACCCAGCCATTGCACTACTAGGTATTTACCCAAAGGACCCAAAACCACAGATTCGAAGGGGCATGTGCACCCTGATGTTTATAGCAGCACTACTGACAATAGCCCAAGTATGGAGAGAGCCCAAGTGTCCACTGACTGATGAATGGATAAAGACACACACACAATAGAATATTAGCCCTCAAAAAAGAATGAAATCTTGCCATTTGTAACAACATGGATAGAGCTAGAGTGTATTATGCTAATAAGCAAAGTAAGTCAGAGAAAGACCAGTATTTCACTCCTATGTCAAATTTAAGAAAAAACAGATGAACATATGGGAAGTGGGGGAGAGAGGAAAACAAACCACAAGAGACCCTTAAGGATAGCGAACAAACTGAGGGTTGCCAGAGGGAGGTGGGTGGGGGGTGGGCTAGATGGTAATGGGTACTAAGGAGGGCACTTGTGATGAACGCTGGGTGTTGAAGGTAAGTGATGAATCACCAAATTCTCCTGAAACTAACACTGCACTGTATGTTAACCACCTAGAATTTAAATAAAATTTTGAAAAGAAAACCACCCATGTTTTCACATCTCCCTGAATTAAAGGTTTTTGATAAGAATTAAGGGGATACAAATTAAATTTTAAAAGACTGGTTCAAAACCAAAACGTTTGAATGACAAAGATCAACTTCATGTTTAATTTAAAATTGGGGAGAAGGTAGAGAAGAAAGAAGAACGGTAGTGACCTTGCTGAGAGGAATTTTGAAGTAAACATGACTAATCGTATAGAGGAGAATCTAGAGCAGCACCAACTCCTTCTCATACAAAAGTCACTGAACCTGCCTCTGCTTCTACCAGAAAATGTGTCCAAAAGGCTTCATCTGAGGAAGGCCAAAATATAGTTTCCATAACCTGAACCAATCCAACAGCTATTTAAGTACCTACTATGTGTCCTTTTGAAGTTATCAGACCAGAACAAATGGCATTCAATAAATCTCCAAATGAAGATGTTATGAAGGGGAAGTGTCAGGAAGGAAGGGACATGGGGGACGAAACTCGAGGTGGGAGCCGGCTGCTAGCCGGGAGGGGGAGGGGGTGACAGGGTCATGCAGGAGAGTTTGCAGACCACAGGAAGAGCTTTTGTGCTGTGGTCCTAAAATGCAGTGACGGGCTTTGCCATCCATGAACACTTCTCCAGGATTGCTCCGTATCTTTCTGCCTGCACGGCTTCCTGACAGTCCTATTTATTTTTTTTATTTTTATTTTTCTGACAGTCCTATTTAATCTAAGTCTTCTGCAGCACTTGGTCTAGCAGGTAACAGCTCACGGATACCAGGACAAGTAGGATTCTCTGGGATTTGGTGCCATTTTTCTCCACTGCACAGCAGCCATAATAAACTTCCCCAGGTGTAAAGACCACATCTTACAAGGCCCTCCTTGCATGTTAGCATAACCAGAGTGGATCCAGGTGGAAGAGATGCTATTTTGTTTGCACAAAAATTGTACAATTTCCACTCATGAGGTCTTAGTAACTTGAGGTAATAAAATGCATTAAATTCTCGCAAGAAGCCAAACACTGCAACAGGTGATAGAATTAATATAATCCTAAGAAAATACAGTGAAATGTTTTGTTAGAAGAGTTATCCTTTGCTATCTTTGAAGCATCTTTCACACCGAGAAAAACCCTGAGGATCTGGGAAGAGAAAATGGATCTTCCCTTCCTCTTCTTGTTTTCCTGCCAGCTGTCACATCTGTTGATATTTTCATGATCTTCAGACTGATGGCTCATAGATTGCAAAGACAGCAGGATTATTAGCAAGAATTTGGAAACTGTGCTTTTTGGGAAAGTCCTAAGTACTCTAGTCTTTGAGGATATGCAGGAGACTTGAGAAGAAAGCTGTGTGGGTCTGTAGTTGGAAATCTGAGACCGCACTGCAAACCCTGTTTTACGACTTTAACAGAAATGTGCAAATTAAGTATAAAAGTCTTCCAACCAAGCCAATTTATTAGATTTTAACAGTATTGAACCTGAAGAACTGTCCACTTTAAGGCCTAGCTGTTCTAGGACTTTTGGGGTAAGAAGTTTTAGCTATTTCTGTTTTGTGCTCTGACTTTCCTTCACCTGAACATGAAGGAGGAGCCCTTTGGTCACCCCGGTCACAGACTACATGTCAGGCGAAGTTGGAAGAGAGACTTCTCCAAAAGACTAAAAATGAAGCGAAAGCAAGAAAATAATGATTTGACCATAAATATTTTTATTAAATGTGAAAATACATGGGCATAAAAATAGTACCCATATTTGCAGACATATCTGAGACCCATTTGAATTAATTTTCAGTTTCTTTATTAAAACACTAACTTGGGATGGATGAAGTTATTTAGTCTTGTCTCACTCAAAACCAGCTATAGCCTTATAGTAGGAGTAATATTTTAACTTCTCAAACATCTCCAGGATCCACCTCCTCCACACTCTTTCCTTCCCCTGCAGGCAGGAGGGGCCGACCACAGACGAGTGCAACAAAACCTGTTACTTATACACAAGGCCACGCAGTGGCTAATCTGACTCTTAAATCATTCAGCAAATGAGATCATCCATTAAAAAAAAAAATCCCCACCTATTAACATCATTTGCAATTACAGCATAGACTCTGCTAACAAAAGGAATGATCTGATTTAGAGTAAGGATGTTATTTGTGGACAAATGAGCATTTGCCTTCCTCCTTCCTTTACAAATACGGGAAAATCACTACGTTCAAAGAGGCTGCGTGAACTTCTCTAGGTGCCACCGCTGACGTGTACTCTGAAAATGTCTGTAAGGCCCGTCACTGTGACCTCTGGGCTTTAAGGCAGGCGGCTCAAACACAACCTGACCGAGGAACCACTTTTAATGGAAGTCTCTTACGCTTTTTCATGGTAAATGTCACAACTGCTGACCAATTTCATGCCTTTAAAGGTGTAATCTTTCATTTTCCACCATGAATAGGAAATGCTGCCAATTTCAAATTGTGATTCTATGAACTTTTTCCCTACTTGGTTATCAGCATTTTTCTCTTAAAAAAAAAAAAAAAGGTAGTTTTTACATTCCATTATCAGAGTCCCCAAAAGTTCTGCTTTCATACTGATATTTAAGATACATTTTTAACACTGACTGAAGACGTTTTAAAGTTAGCATGACGTTCATCCAATTCACAGTAAACTATTGAGGTTGTCCTCCATTTTTCATTTATCCATGGAAAGAAAGCACAAACTTTCAAAACTGGGCACTAAATTAGTTTATTCTCTTTTAGGACCTTTCTCGCGTTTCTAGGTTGCTGTGCTCGTTCCCGGCTGCTGTGGAAGGCAAAGTGTCCACAGTGTACAGACAAGTGAGACTTCGCTTCCGGAGCTTACTGAGGAGGGAGGGAGGACCTTAATACAGCTAAGGCTTGGCACCTCTCTGGTTTTACTTTTCCAGAAAGAGCCATCATGGTGACCGGGCACCTGCGGGCCCCAGAGACAAGAGCCTAGAGAGTGGCACATGGAAGGAGCCCCAAAACAAGTGCCTTTTCAGTCCGTGCGATGACCTCACCCATGGGGCCAGCAGGAGGAGCGACTTTCCCTCGATGGCCCGGAGGACTGTCTGCCCTGACAGGCGGTGGCCTCTGACACCCAGCAGGGCTGGACTTGCGGGTCATTATTTTGTCACTGAGCCCTCTCTGTGGCACTGGCACATGGCACCATAGCTTCTCTCCTCTGTTCACTGAAGACGAGCAAGTAACTGCACATTTCAGCTACGCCGACTAGACTGAATCCACGGGAAAGGTTTAGGCGCAGGAACGACGGTTACTGCAAGTAGAGAAAACGCGAGCCACCGTCCGGGCAGCTTGGACGGTCCGTGGGGTAATGGCGCCGGGGATGCATCTCCCGCGGCCCAGGCCTCCACCGTCCTGACTCCCTCGGGCTCCTTCTAGACCGCTTCTCTGAATGGAAAGGCAAGTGATTGGATATTTCCTTGTTCTGACTCTGCATGAAAATTCTTACTTCAAAAGTAGGTAGAGGCCATTGCTAGACTGCAAAACGGTCAGTGACGACAGACACCAAAGAACCAGACTGGAAAAAATATATTGCCGACACAGTGGAGTAATGAGATTACTAAGATTAAAGAATAAGCAAAATTGAATGTCCCTTAGAAATCATCTTCACACTGGCTTACATTTTAAGATACTAAAAAGAAAGGAAAGCTGCAAACTGTTCCCCAATTTTCCAAATGCACTGTTAAGTTTATTGGCAAGAAACAGACTTCTAAGTAGATGTAAAAAAGCACATATATGTTTTGCTTAACTCAGCTATGTGATTTTTGTCTCTCAAAGAAATTTTCTTCACGTACGTTGCAGGGTGACCACGGAAGGAAACGCTCTGTGCTTGGCTGCTGTGGTCAGGACGCTTCCCACCACTGAAATTAAAATGCCTGACTTCATAAAAACAATATATTAGAGACCCATACTCGTCAAAATGCTCTGAGGCAAAAAACAAAAACCTTTCCAGAATGAAGGTAATCATTCTTATCTAAAGTAATTCTCTTAGATTTTAAATGCAGCATCAATAGTTCCATAAATATTTAATGCTCTTGATTAAAATAATACCTTTTAGGGAAAAAATTATCCAGTACACAAAGACTGAATACCTTAATTTCTTAAAAGGTAAGAAGACAGAATCCCAAGAAGAGATGCCATCTTGATGATGGAAATACAGCCAGAGCTGACTAGATTTGTAAATGTGTATTTTTCCTGGCAGAACAGCAGACGCATCGAGGTCCGGGCAAGCGGCGGGTCTACAGTTTAACTGCTGCCTCGACAGTCCCATGTAGGAGTGGCTGCAACCCCAGAGGGTTGGCCAGGCAGTCAGAGAAGCTGCCCCACCACCCTGATTACAAGTGGGGCACACGGCATTCTCTCTCTCTGTCAACTGAGCAACTTGACCGTTCCAAGCCAATCCTGTTACAGGAAATTCTGTTTAACTCACAGCTTCAGCTATTAAAGTATTTCATTCCGCACCTCAGTTCTATTTTAGGTAACACCACTGCTGTATTACCCATTCTCCTTTAGTTAATTTGTTTCATATTAAACAAAAGGGCCCATAGATTTTTATAATCAACTCTGTTTCAGTGGTCTTCAGTGTTCTCTTGCAGGTACTGGACATAAAATGCACGCTTAATACCCATCCAAAGTCTGTACCTGGCGATGTCAGCTACCACTGGGCAGCAGGCTTTCTAAAAGGCGGGTTCCGTCCCTCCCTCAGTGCCAGCCGTGCTCACGCCAGCAGAGGTGCAAGTGCGCTTGCATTCACGAGGCTCTGTAATTTCACAGGTATCTGCAAGCAAAGGGACTGACCAAAATCTAAGCCAAGGTGTCCCTAGGACCGCACAGCTCAAAATGGTAATATCCTAAGAATACTAAAACTTAACCTGCTCTCCCAAAAACTACAGCTCCCCGTCCTCGCGCAGGCACTGATGGGCTAGGCGAGGCTGTGAAGAAGAATGTCTACCGCTCCGGTGAGAAAACTATGTGAGCGCTGGCACAGGCACACCTCCCTCAGACCCTCTTCCAGAGGCTCAAACATTTACATGAGCTGCTCTGTCAGAAATAGAACGAGTCTTCGCCTCTCTGCCTTCTCAGACCCATCAACCTCCAGTCTAAAATGGGTAAGAACGGATTTTTCCTATTAAAACAACTCTTTGGTCATGGACAAACTAAGAGATTTGAATTTTTTTTTTTTTTTCCATTAGGATCCCGGGACAAGGTTTCTTTCTTTTTAATCTTTAAAAAAATTAAGGAAGAAGAGCAGAAAAACAGCTGGTTTAATTGAAGTGGAATTTAAATCTAAAAGGTCCGCCTGAGCTGAAGGGGTTAAACCCCTGCCATGAGTTCCAGCTTCTGTGGAAAGGGTTGCCTCCACCTCCTTGTTGGCTCTCTGCGTCCAGGGGATCTTCTCCATCATCAAATTTCTTCCTCATTTCTACAAGAAAGAAACCGGAAAATGAAGACCCAGGTATTAACTAAGGCCTGGGGAGGGGGAAGGGAGCATCACAGGATTCCTGGCTTCTCTCTTATCAAATCAGTCATGCCTGACACACAGATCCCGGCTCCCCCATTCCTGCCCAGCTCAAAGGTTTGGTCTCAGGAGAAACAGCCTAGAGAAGAAATACCGGTCACAGAAAAAGGGTTGAGGTTCAGGGCTGGAAATGGGTATTCCTTGAAATTCAGGCCCCCTGAATGTTCTCTCCTCACAAGAAGCTACCCAAGGAAATTCTCTGGAAAAAAATAATTGCAAAGAAAGAGACCTCCAAAAGTCACACCCCTATGATCAAAGAGCCACGTCACCGTCCTCACCCCAGTAACACAGTCTCAACAGCTTTCCACGCCTCACTCTTAGTTCCGTTTGGACTTAAGGTTCCCTGCTGTGCAGCACAGGAGGCTGCCCTCACCGCTGTACCTCTCAGTCCCAAGGAGGGTCTCTGACGAGACAGAGGCTAATGCAGGCAAACGGGAGAAAGGAATCCTGCAGGTGGCAGGAGAGCAAGTGACTACACTCAGACTAGAAAAAACTATTCATCCCTAAAATAAGAACAGGGGCTAAGAAAAAGGAACAGAACCAAAAGAACTCCTAAGCATCCAGAAAAGAACTGCATTTGTAGGTACTTTGTGACTATCGGCCCCAACTCCATTGGTTGGCTCCCTGCCATCCTTAGTGCTCAGCTGCAGGGTCGTCTCCCCATATGCCCACCACCCCCCCCACCCCCCGCCGAAGATTCCCAGCTCCCAGTCCACTGTGGCCCCCCCACCTGTCCACTGTGCCAGCTGAAGACAGACCATTTGAGAATGTTGCTGGCACTCGTTTGCTGAGTGAAAAGATAGACTATCCTGCTGTGCTCATTAACTCCATTTCCAATCCTATAATCCCTTACAGGATTATAAATGCAAATAGAGGGCCATACAGCTTCGATTCCATAGCAGGAACAGATGTTCAAAAAAGATTTGCCAAGGAGGGCACCTGGTTGGCTTAGTCGGTTAAGTGTCCAACTTCAGCCCAGGTCATGTAGGTTCGAGCCCCATGTCAGGTTCTGTGCTGACAGTGTGGGGCCTGCTTGGATTCTCTCTCTCTCTCCGTCTCTCTCTTTTCAAAATAAATACACTTTAAAAATTAAAAAAAAAAAAATTGCCAAATGGGCATAAATCTGGAGTCCCTTCTATTTTTGATGAATTTGTCTAGCTCAAGTCATAGCTTCTACTCCTACTGACATGGAAAGGCACAAAAAAGCAATAGGTATTAGCTTAACATTAAATTCCCTCTGGAAATGTCTAAGCATTGTTCAGTATTACCTAATTTCTTCATTTTCTCTCTCGTTTTCCAGGCCATTTTAGCATATGATAAAAACATTCCAGCAACCAGTAAATCTAATGAACATTTGATTCAGGACAAGGTTCCTGGGCTAGGTATACACCTCCCACCCTCACTGCCCGCCCCCCCTCCCCCCCAAGGCATTCTGGTTTCCTAATCGAGCTCCTAGAAGTTTGGTATAAAGAATTCATCAGTGATCCGGGAAGGTGGAAGGAACCTAAGACATCCCCCTCACTGGTGTAAAATCTGAGGCTCAAAAAGCTCTAAGAACTTTGGCAGTAGAGCGAAGAGTCAAATCAGGCCTTCTGATTCCAAGCTTGTTGGTCTTTCCACTGAGCCAGACAGAAGGGCCCTGAGTCTGACGGGGGCAGGCATGACATCTGAACTTCTGAAACTGCAAGGCGGGGGACCCAGTGGTCCCCAGCTCCTACGGGGTGGCCCTGAGCAGCCCGCCTGTCCCCCCTGTGTGACCCTGTCTCCAAGTCAGCAAAGGAACGGAGCTAGACGTCTGCGCATAGCAGACTCGGCCATTTCAGAAGAACAGAAAATGCGAAGGACAAACAATACCTGGGTCAGAGAGGACCTCTTTAGCAGCCGCTATGTCAATGAACTTTTTCTCAGCTTTTTTCTTTTCTTCTTCATTCTGGAAGTTATCTGGGTGCCACTGCAATGCTAATTTTCGGTATGCTTTAATGATTTCTTGCTTTTTGGCGTTTCTGAGAAGTATGAAAATAAATAATCATTAGTTAAGCAGTGCCCAACACACAGCCACAAAAAACTAAAAGACAGTTATGATCCCGCCGGCAAGTTAGCAACCTGGTTCTTCTAATCGTGCCCATGGTGTCACAGGCTGAACATTAAATATCCAGACTGGATGATCATTAAAGCTGGTCAGGCTTCCTCAGATACTTGTTCCCTAAGATCAGAATCTCACTGGGGAGAAATTACTTTTGATCTTTGCAATGTTCCCTTTAAAAAAAAAATCACACAGATGTGTTTTTAAACTTTCTGAATTTCCAGCCTACCATGATACAAATCTTGGCATTAAAAGAGATACTCTGAGTCTGAAACCCACTTTCTATTTTGCATCTGGTTAGCTTACTTAACAAAGGTTCAACTTTTGATAAAAGATTGATGGTTCCTTCTTCAGGGAAAGTGGGTCTGACATTACCCAGCTTTTGTAGATCTCAGTGCGTGTAAGTTAATTCTCAAAAGTGCCACTTTTTTTTTAGGCCTAGAGTTTTCTTTCCCCCTCTCTCCCTCCTGTCCTCACAAAAGAAAGCTCACTCCTACCTCCTTACCCTTCCTAAATAATCTAGGGCAGGATCTATTCATGCTACAGTGTCATACCTTTGTCACCAACTACTAATTCCCTATCACTGCAGTACTAGTTGCTATCAAAGAAATCTGCCTGTAACAAAATAGCTTCACTATGTTAAAGATGGTTAGGTTTAATCCATGACTGAAATTACATAAAGAAAGCAATGAATCAGAGAAAAAAGGAAGAGCAATGATAAGCTTTAAAACAGTTGATTTATGTAAATTTTAAATTAATAACTCACCTTTTTACTCCCAAAATTTTATAATAATCTCGTTTCTGTGACTGTTTCAGTAGCCTCTGTGCCTTCTCTAGACCTTCCCGAATCTGCTGATCATTTTCATTGTGTTCCTGAGCAGTTTCATAATCCTGAATAGCTGTCAAATTATGTTTAAGATAATGCTGTTAAAGGTAATGCAATTTGTAACCTCTACTTATCTGGTAAGATTGACACTAAAGTCACTATCCTGACCCTTTACTCTCGTGCAATTACTGCTTAAGAGCCTAAGAAGTTATAGTAATGATTTTGTTAGCAAACTTATGAAAGGCATAGCATAATTAAGGCTGAATTTAGGTAGCTTTTTACTCCCACTCAATCACTGCTATTTGTTTACTTGCCCACCCTCCCACATTACCTTCACCACATCTTTGAGGTATTTTAATGCCCATACTTTATACAAAGCAGTCTTAACCATCACTAAGATTGAAGTGATTGTTACAAAGGAAAATAAGACCATGGCAAAGAAAATCTGCACAGTCAGCTATGGGTCCACAGTTCAGAAGAATCAGAGGCTTATAAAGGGAGCCCAAGAGGAACCATCAGCAACCAGAATGTCTGTGTCACCCAGGAGCTGTTACAAACCTGATGTTTTTTAAAGTATGAATCAAAGCAAAACAACACACACTGACTGTCCCAGTATAGGAAGTCTGATAACAATCCACATTATGTCTTTTATCTCATTTTCAAATACTTTAATATCTAGAACACAAGGCATCTGGATATCTAAGTCACCCAGAAAAGAGCCAACATAGCCAGCTTGAAACTGTTATCCTTAGAAGGGCCTGCTGGTAAGGCTGGTCCTGGCTGACCTCTCGAAAGACGGGCTGCAGGAGTGTTCCCACCACTCCCTGGTAAGAATGGCTCACCGTGCCTAAATGTCTGTACAAACAATGTGGTTTATGCTAAACATCTTCTTTCCTTCTGGGAGTCTGGAATTTGGGTAGGGGATGGGCAGAAGGTGCCTACCTGACCAGCCTCAAATAAACACCCTGGGTGGTGGCTCTACCAAACTTCCCCAGTAGGCAACACTTCACACGTCTTGAGGAATTAGCTTGTCCTACAATTTCACAGAGAAAGACTCTTGGAATCCTCTACCTGGTTTCCTCTGGAATTTGCACCATATGCCTTTTCTCTTTGCTGATACTACTTTGTACCCTTTCACTAGGTTAAATCTTAGCCGGAGTACAACTGTATGCTGAGTCTCATGTGTCCTCCTACCCAATCATCAAATCTAGGAGCGGCCTTGAGAAGCTCCAATACAAGTCTTCCTTATTGTTCTCCCTGGACAGACATCTCAAATAATGGACTGCTGAATGCAAATTCTAGTTTTTATGGAAGTGCAATGCACTGTGGGAAAAGACCTCTCTCTTGATGACATGCCTGAGCATTGGTCTTGGCAACAGCTGATCCTGGAAGGGAGTAGGAAGGCCGATCATCCTTCCTTCTGACATAGTGCTGGAAGGTCAAGAGCAGCCTAATGCCCTGTCACAACAATGCCTATGTCATTCACCTCACTTCGACTCATCCTGCAGGCATTTCATCATCTCATATCATCACAGGAACAAGGGTGAGTACAGGACAATGAGGTATTTCTAAAGACCACATTTACATAACTTTTATGACAGTATTTTGTTATAATTATTCCGTTTTATTATTCATTAATACTGTTGTATTATTACTGTTTATTATCACTGTGCCTAATTAATAAGTGAAACTTGATCATGGATATGTATGTATAGGAAAAAACAGTATATATAGGGTTCAGTACTATCTGCAGTTTTGGGCATACACTGGGGGACTTGGAAGGTATCCCCTGCATAAGGGACAGTTACTGTCATAAGCCTGCACTCCATAGAAAATGCACCCATGCTACCTTTGGCCCGTCGGGGATGGTATGTTTAAATTTTTATCCTAATTCCTACCTCAGTGCATTAGTATTGCGTATTAATATGAAACATTATTACGGTCACCCAATCCACAATGACAACATAAAATACCTTTCCAATTTAGTATACAAAACCATCATAAATAGTAGTGAGGGTTAACTTTACAATTAATACCCATAGCACTTGATGCCACAATCTAGTAAGGAAATGTACTTTGAAGGAATTTAATACAAAATGTTTCAATATATGCCATTTTGCTATTAATGCAAACTCTACATTTTAAACATGTTTTAATTCTTAAATGTTCAGACTGTCTCCTTCGAAGCAGTCTTCTATCTTTTATTAAAACTTAAGGTAGGCACATTTTTCCCCATACAGAAAAAATATAAAATTATATAGGTTGTTTCCTACATTCACATGATTACAGGTAGGTAATTTAATTAGAAACTTACTTTAGGTGACGTTAAAACTTACCATGGACATTATATTTACTCCGATTCCACACTCTAAGGAGGAATCTTCAAAAAAATAAAAGTAACACCCAATTATGTTTATCCCATACTGTCATTAAGCATCCGTGAAAAGCAGAATAAGCCAGAAATATTCAGGCCCTGAATAAACCGTCTATTACATATCAGCCAACTCATTTTCTATCCTCTGAATCTAAAAAATCTTCCCAAATCCTTTTTCTGCCAGTCCCCCCAGTCGATTCCTAGGGAACAAAGCAAACTAGACCAAGCTGGCAGGCAGAGGAGGGCACAGCCCTTCCATCCCACTCTTCCACAGAAATGACACACACAAAAATAATAGAATCACGGCAGCACCAAAAACAGCAGCAGACCAGAAACTTTCAGAAGTTTCTGAAAGAAAGGTTTATTCATTATTACCATGATCCCATTTGATTCCTGCGTGTAGAGAACCCCAGTGCAAGCAGAGGCCCTCGCAGATGTGGGAGCCATTGTGTTTGGCCAAGGATCCTCAGTTCAGCATTCAGCAAGCAGGGGCAGCTTACACAACCACCAGGACAGCTCGGGAGAGAACTGAGGGATGTCTGGGCGGGCTCTCCCTGTGAGTGTGCAGCCGCCACTGCTGCATTCGCCCCACCAGGGCCCAAGAATCAGTCTCTGAACCGAACAGAAGATGCGCACATGGCGCAGCCCCCGATGTGGCTGTGGGAACCAGGAAGGGTGGCAGAACCAAGCCCACGGACACTCCAGATCTCTACAACAGACCTGGACTAAACAAGGACAAGAACTCCACCCAATAAGTAAAATGATTAATTTCCTGTTCATTTTGGCAACTGGGCCAGATGGCAAGCGCCACAGGGGAAGTCTCCCTGCGAACAGTCCCACCCACTTAAAGCCTGCTTTAAGCTCTCCAGTGCAGAAGCAACATTTCAAAGACAGATGTGCACAGCTGCAAAAGACTGCCTCTTTCAGTCCTTCAGTCCACTAGAAAATCCCAAAAACTATGTCCAGAATTTACCTTCTTCTCACCATTTCTCCAATGACCAATGTGACATATGCAGTCCACCGTTAATACACCTGAACAGCTGTTTCCGGCTTCCACCCTTATCCCCCTAAAAGTCTATTCTCAGTACAGGGACCTAGAGAGCCTCTAAAAGAGAACATCAGACCCCAATATAAATATGTCCATGGACACCAACCATCTCCTCCAGGACATCATGCAAAACAATCCAAGTGTACAAGGCCTGCTAAAATTAGCTAATATCAGCCATGAATCCAAGATGAGAGGGGGAAGCAATAGTGAGAAAGCCCAAAAACAAAAACAAAAACAAAAACAAAAACTTTCTAGGAGTATGGGCTCACCCTATAGTGACAACCTATATCCTTTGCATATTATGAGACCCATGAAATCCGAAGCCAGACAGAGTGGAGATAAAGCAAAGACCTTACTCAGGAAAAGACAGAAAAAAGAGAATACGAGAAGAGAAAATAGCCCTGAGCAGCACATCTCAGAAAACCCCAGCAACTATGTGCTCTCTGAAGGTGAGGGCTCACCCTCAAGTGTAAAAGATATACCCCTTTGGTAGCAAAGGAAGTGGGCAGAGGGGCAGCAGGGCTGGCAGCTGATGACCTGGACACGGTTTGGTTCAGAGAAGCAGAGAGGGCAGAGCTATGTAGAAAGGCCATTTTAGCAGGAGGCAGAATGTCTGTGGAAACAGTGAAGCAGAGAGGACTGCAATTGCTAAGTACAGAAGGCTGCCCTGTCCCCAGCACTCCCTTATACACACACACACACACACCAAAGGACTTGCCCACAAATAGCTAGGGCAGGATAATTCATTTTAATGGTACAGCATCGGGGCGCCTGGGTGGCTCAGTCAGTTAAGTGCCTGACTCTTGGTTTCAGCTCAGGTCATGGTCTCACACTTCCTAGGTTTGAGCCCCATGTCGGGCTCCATGCTGATAGCTTGGAGCCTGCTTGGGATCCTCTCTCTCTCTCTCTGCCCCTCCCCTGCTCATGCGCTCGCTCTCTCTCTCTCTCTCAAAATAGATTTTTAAGAAAATGGTATAGCATCAATTCAAGGACAGCTTTTAAATAGAGACAGGAAAAGAGCACCAAGACTTACCTGATGAACACACATCAGAACAGTAGCCGAACACATGAGAATTCTGAGCAAACATGCCATGAATTTTTAGAACTTATCCAATCCCCTCTTGTAAGGGTAATCACAAAGCAGAATAAGAACTCAGCAAAGAGAGAGACAAAGAGGAGACAAAAATGTGAGTAGTCAATACTCAAGAAGATCACAACTATCGTAGAATTACAGATGAAATGAGAAGGAGCACCGGAAGCAGCATCATATGGAAAAAAATAAGGATCTAACAAAATGAAATGGAAATAAAGAGTTTAAGAAGACTAGAGAAAAAACAGCAGCTATACCCAACAAGCAAAGGGAATACAACCTACACATAATTAGATCTCAGAAGGAGAAAACCAAACCAGTAGAACAAAACAATTCAAATATTTTTTAAATTTTTTTAAAGTTTATTTATTATTGAGAGACAGAGAGACACAGAGTGTGAGCAGGGGAGGGATAGAGAGAGGGGGAGACACAGAATCCGAAGCAGGCTCCAGGCTCTGAGCCATCAGCCCAGAGCCCGACGCAGGGCTCGAACTCACGGACTGTGAGATCATGACCTGAGCTGAAGTCGGTCACCTAACCAACTGAACCACCCAGGCGCCCCCAGATTAAATTTAAGACATTTTCAATCTGTAAATTCATTTGTTATTTCAGGAAAGGGCACACTAGGTGTCAGGGCAAACTGGATGGTAACAGTAAAGACGAAGACCTATGCTGGCTAGTCTAATTATGCATTTGAAAGATGAGGGCTCTTTGAACCTGGCCCCAGATTTTCCAGAGCAATATTCTGTGCCAGGGGACAATGGAACAATAACTTCAAGATACAGAAAAAGTGTGAGCAAAGGATTTCTTATCTAACCAAACCATCCTTTTAAGAATAAAGATACAAACGTAAAAGAAATGAGAAAATAAATTTTCCTAGGAACCCCTCGAGGATGAACTTACCAAGGAGAAAGCTAGAGAAGCCACAACCAAAGGAGGGATGAAGAAGAAAAAGAACTGGTAAGTCAAAAGGCTTAGTTCTTGGCAAAAATCAATACATATCTCTAACCTAATCAGGAAAAGAAAGCAGGATCAAAACCAAAAATAAGAAATAAGTGACAAATAAGATAGAAGAAATTAAAATAATGAGACTACTTTGCTAAATTTGAAAACTCAAATGAGTAACACAAACTGATCCTAAAAGAAAAACTAAACAGAACAATTTCCACAGAGAATTAAAGCCACAGGCTTTCCACAGAGATATGGAACTGAAAAGGAAAATTTCCAAATAATTACAAAAAACTACCCTAATTGATAGTTTGCTATATATAAAAATCTGGGGTAAAAAATAATTCTTCCTCTGAGTTTTTTGAGAATACTGAAATACTCCTTTCTGGACTTGGTAGGAGGGGATATGAGACAGGAAGCGGTGTTCACGAGCAGAATTTAGCAGTCACAGATGCGTGCGTTGCTAATAGCAGACCTTTAAAGTGCTTAAAGGAAAAATGGACAATATTAAAGGGAAAGATAAGAAAGTTTGCAACCTTCACAACAGGTAATTAAAGATCTTGAAAACTCTCCTCTCTCAGCAATTGATGGGAAAACTAACATAAACATTACACGCAACAACTGCAGATACACATTATTTTCAAGTTCACACAGAACAGTCAGCAAAAACAGACACCATACTGGACTAAAAGACAGGTCTACATAAATTTAAAAGGAAGGAAATCACATGAAGTATGTACAGTGACCACATAAAATTAATAAGATACCACCAAACATTTCAAAATTTAAAAAAAAATCCAAATAATCCATGTGTCAAAAAAGAAGGGAATTACAATACATTTCAAACCAAATGATAATGAAAACAAAATATGAGACGTACAGCTTTAAATGCTTATATTGAAGGGCGCCTGGGTGGCTCAGTCGGTTGGGCATCCAACTTTGGCTCAGGCCATGATCTCACAGTCCGTGAGTTTGAGCCCCGCGTCAGGCTCTGTGCTGACAGCTCAGAGCCTGGAGCCTGCTTTGGATTCTGTGTCTCCCTCTCTTTCTGCTCCTCCCCTACTCGTGCACTGTCTCTCTCTCTGTCTCAAAAATAAATAAAAACATTAAAAATTTAAATGCTTATACTGAAGGAAAAAAGAGAGAGAGAGACCTAAAATCAGTGGCAATTCAACCACAAAAAGCCAGAAAAGCACAAAGTAAACCCAAAATAAGTCAAAGGAAGGAAACAAAGAAGAAATCAATGAAATAAAGGAAAATCATAGAAAACATTAATAAATCCCTAAAGTTGTTGCCTTTAAAAGACCAATAAATTTGGCCAAACTCAAGCTATATTAAGAGGGAAAAAAAGAATTACAAAACTATCAGTATTAGAAGTTAAAGAGGGGCGCCTAGGTGGCTCAGTGGGTTAAGCATCCAACTTCTACTCAGGTCATGATCTCATGGTTTGTGAATTCAAGCCCCACGTCGGGCTCTGTGCTGACAGCTCAGAGCCTGGAGCCTGCTTCAGATTCCGTGTTTCCCTCTCTGCCCACTTGCACTCATGCACACTCTCTCAAAAATAAACATTAAAAAAAAGAGGACATACGATATGGTTCTATTAATATGAAGATCTAGAATTGGAAAATCTAAATGAGGAAAATCAGGACAAGGGCTGCCTGAGCAGTGGATTGGGACTGATTGGTAAGGGACAAGAAGAAAATGTAATGTTCTGCATCTTGATAGGAGTTTGCGTTTGACACTCTCTTTAACCAAAATTTTAGTCAGGCTCCTCTGAGACCTCTTTCTAAGGGCCTGACCTTGGGTTTTCCTCTTGGTTGTTATAGAATCCAGTTTGAGCAAGAATCCTGCTAAGTCAGTTTACCTAACATCTCCCTGATTTTGGTATCTGACCAAATTTGAATTTGTATCTGATCAATTTTCTCATTCCCTACCCTGGCCTGCCATCAGCAAGAATCCAGTTGAGTCCATCTAGCAAGAATCCCCCCTTTCCATGATGTTTCCTCTTGGTAATTTTCCATCCAGTGACCCCCACGATGCTCCTTGGTTATAAATCCCCACTTGTCCTTGTTGGTGTCAGAGTTGAACCCAGTCTCCCCCTCACTGCAAGACCCCACACTGCAGTAGTGGTCCCTACACCTATGGTGATTAGCCACTCCCCTTCACAAGAATAAAGCCTTCCTTAAGGTCTTTAACAAGTGTCACAAATAATTTTCTTTTTAATAGATGACATGGGTATCAGAACTCAGGATTGGTATCCCTAAGATTTGTGCATTTCATTGTATCTAAAACTACTCTCCCTCAATAAGGAATAAAAAGGAAAACAGTAAACAAATTCTAGTTAATGATATGCCAGTTGAAGTATTTGGGGAAAAGTAAACTAAAGTCTACATTGTTTTGAAATGCATCTAAAAAAGATGAACTGACAGAAAAATAGAGGGATAGGCAGATTAAATATGACAAAACATAATAAAATATTAACTTCAGAATCTAGATAGTGAGGACATGAGTGCTTACTGTAAAATTCTTTCTACTTCTTTCTGTATTTGAAATTTCTCATAATCGCATGTAAGGGGGAATGTTTCCCTGCTTTGAGACTGTCCTAATAAAGACAATGGAAATCATAAATTTTCTACCACCTTGTTTTCTACATATTCATTCTTAAGACAACGACCTTATCCAAGAACTCTTATAATATAGCCTCATCATGTAAGAAAACAGTGAGCTACTTCTGATATTATTAAAGTCAAACTCCATGCATGTAACTACTTCCTACAGTAGACTGCATTCCAACATTAGACTGAGGGCAAGCTCAACCATTACATTTTAGGCTGATTTAAATAGTGTAGAGGTTTAATTCTGTACACTGGACATAACATGGCCTGCACAGTAACTGAAGCTATATATCAATGTGCTGTATACATAGGTGTTGAATTTTTCACTTGGAAAAGAGATAGTGTCAACAGTAAAATACAAAGAGAGAATTTCAGTTTGTCAGACTATGAAATTCTAAATCCTGCACTATAATTTCTCTATCAATAGTCAGGAGATCTCACGATAGTGTCAACAGTAAAATACAAAGAGAGAATTTCAGTTTGTCAGACTATGAAATTCTAAATCCTGCACTATAATTTCTCTATCAATAGTCAGGAGATCTCACCAACTGTATTTAAGCCCTGGAGTAGACAGACATAAATATAGGCCTTGTTCCATGTACTTAGTCTGTCTCTATTGTAACATGATAAATACTTGGGTTTGTTTTTATTTCTCTTAAAGAAGTCACTTCAATATTTGAGGTCACACAAAAACCTATCAAATGTCTTTCTTCCCCCTATCCAAACTTCCCCTCTGTCCAGTCAGATGTGCCTGTCACCACTGGAAAAGCAAAGGACCCCATCATTCTCCTGCCCCTGGACTTCTGTTCCAGCTACATCTCCCACACCTGGTGTCTGTCCCAATTTTTTTCCTTAATATTTTTTCCAATACTTTAAGCTTTTGATCATTTGGAAATTAGCTTGTAACGTATCTTTTTCTGCCGCATAATGCTGCTGAACTACTGTAAATATTTCCATTTCTCCATCTCCTATTAAGCTCATGGATTCCTTGGTATTTCCTAGAGGAAGTCCCAGTGTTGCCAAGATACAAGTGGTACCATGTTTTGCCCAGTAATATATGATATGCAAATGTGCTAAATCTAAGCTGATTGGTAAATGTGCTAATCCCCACAGAGCAGGGAGCTTCGTAGTCTCCCCTGTAACCATGCACTTTTATTTTTCTCAGTAATCTCTATACCCAACATGGGGCTCAAACTCATGACCCTAAAAGCAAGAGTTGGAGGCTCTACCAAATGAGCCAGCCAGGCGCCCCTGAAACCATGCACTTTTAAAAAGAAAAGAAGGGGCTATGGCTAAGCAGTCTGTATGTAAATAAAAATGGAGGCCAGACTTACAGTTCATGAATTTATAACCAAAGGACTTAAGCAATCCACATATACAGCATCTTACACTAGTTGTCTTTGCAAAGGACTAAGCCATTTTCTAGGCTAACAACCTGCTTCCAACTCCTTAGGTGAAGCTAAGGGAGATGCACCTATTTCAAGACATGGAAGGTTCAAAAATACCTGCTTTCAAGATTCTGACTACGTGGGCCCACAGTTATATGACTAGCATCATCAGAACAGATGACCCTTGAACAATGTCAGGGTTAGGGCACTGACCCCCTACACAAAAGAAAATCTGCATATAGTTGTTGATTCCCCAAAAACTTAACTAATAGTAGCCAGTGCTGACCGGAAGCCTCACCCATAACATGAACAGTGGATTAACACAGATTTTGTATATATATTATACATTGTATTGTTACAATAAGGTAAGCTAAAGAATAAAATTTAAATACTAGGAAAGAAAAAATACATTTACACTACTGTACTGTATTTATCAAAATAAATGTACATGTAAGTGAACCCATGCAGTTCAAACCCATGTTGTTCAAGGGTCAACTGTATACAAGCAGCTTCCAACTTACAAAGCTAACTTTAGGTATGATCTTAAATACAACCAATCTCTTCCCTTCCTTCTCCCCATATATTAGGAGCCAGGGAATCTGGCCAATGACCTCAAAAAAAAAAAAAAAAAAGCAGCAGCCATGACAAATATGATCCACTCTCAGTCCTTCCTGACTCAGGATGAGCCCTGTAGCTCTATACCTGCCCCCAACACTGCCTAACATGTAAGTGGTGGCACAGGCACTTGCTTATATCATAAGGAATAGAAATCTATCCGTGTTTTATGTAAATATCCTAAAATTAGCCACTGTTCCTCAAATACTACTGTACTGGGGGCATAAGAGCACTGAAGCAAGGAGGTGGTATAAATCTTGAACACAGAATATTTTTGTGGAAGATGGTGAGCCTAGAGAGTGTCATGAGATAGTGTCTCAGGATAAGCAAGAGGACACAAGAATCTGTACACAGGACATCAAAGACAAACTTTATCTATTTTACAATTTTGCCCAGGCCAGCTCTTTATCTAGAAAAAGTACTACTCGGCTCCTTTTCTTAGAATTTTGGATATCCATAGTAATACCAGAACACCTGTGTCAAATGGAGTTAATGCAGCAGTCACAGATTGGACCTAGAAGCTAGGCATCCCATACAACTGTTTATAGAGAGAAGTCAATGCAAGGTCCAAACAACTGTCCTGAAAATGAATATAATGGAAACAATGTACCAAAAAACATAGGAGGAGTGTTCTGGAGTCTGAGAGGTCTCTTGGAGTTGGGGCTTTCCTGGTCTTTGGGGTGAGGGTAACAAGATGACCTGGAACTGTGGCTTCTGCCAGTGATCCTCTCCCCGTCTGATGGTGGAGAAGGTGGAGAAACACCATGGGCAAGAACGAGGTCCCCAGTGTAGGAAAAGTCTTTGGCTTGGGGTTACAGAATACTTGCCCTGGCACCTAGCCAGCACGCTGTGAAGAAGCCCAGGCCACATGCAGAAGGTACAGGCAGGTGCTCTAGCCACCAGCCCCAGCTAAGGCCTCTGCCAACAGCCAGCATCAACCTCCAGCCGCGTGACTAGATAAGGCTTCAGATAACTCCAACCATTATCTTTGGAGTTTTCCAGCTGAGGCCACAAACTGTCCTGTCATTTCGTGTGGTTGCACAACAATGTGAACGTACTCGTACCTTAAAAACAGCTAAAGATGCTGGAGACAGCAGGAGAAAGAGAACCCTAGGCTTGCCTCATCCCACAAATACAACTACGTAACTATGAAGTCATCCTCAATACCCCCAAAATCCATCTGAAGACAGGAAAAACAAACTCCACAACTAAGAGTGGAGAAGAGGCCACCTCAAAAGAGGCAGGAAGTGCAAAGACACTCTTTGGGAGAAAAACAGATTGTGGCCACTGTGGTAGGGACAGTGCTGGAATCATAGAGAAGGGCAAAAGACAGAGTACCACACAGAGGAGCACGCAGGGAAAATAAATCACCATAGCAATTGGCTAGGAAAGTGAGAGGACCCAAATTTTGCAGGTTCTTACAACCAGCGGGGCTTACAGCCTAGAATTTTAGGGTCAGCGTGATTGGCTCTGGGGGAACTTAGAGCACATTGTACTGCTCTTGGAGAAAAGGCTGGGCAAACAGCCTGCGGACATACAGCATGGAAACAGCAATTGGAAGAGCACCAGGGGCACACAGTGGGAGGTTAGCTGCTCATTTCAGAGTGTGTCCCCGAGAAGCAGCATTCAAACATAGGCCCCCTCTGGGAACAAAGGAACCAGTCAGCACCATGTCCCTGCCCTGCCCTGCCCCTGAGCATAAGCACAGAGCCCGGACGCTCACTACCTAACTTGCTTACACCAAGCTCCCCTTCCCCCCATGCACCAGAAGAACTGCCCTTCCCAGTCAGGCCCACTTCAGTCCCAGTGTGACTGGCACCCTCCCCCAGACAAGCCCAAACCCCTTCTGACACCTCATCTCCCCATCCAGGAGTTTTCCAAGGCCTCTGTTCCAGCGGCAGCGACAACACGTCACATTTCACAAGCCGACCAGAGCACAACTAGTTAGAACTCACCACGTTCAGGCCAGGGATCAAGCAATGTCCACAACAGGCAAAGAAAGGCTCTGGAGATGACCAGCCTGAAGGATAAAGCAGCAGGGGCACAAGAGCAGGGTACACGCAGTACACACTGGAGACGCTCCTGGAAGAGCCAGGCCTTGGGGAACAGGGGACACTACAGAGCACTACAGGACCTCTTCTTCATAAAGCCATCACCCTCAAGAACAGGAGATAGTTGCCTTTCCTAGCACACAGAAGTAGGCACAGAGACTTAGACACAATGACAAGATAGAAGAATTAGTCCCAAATGAAAGAATAGGACAAGGCCATTGCCAGAAATCTAAAGCAAAACGGATATAAGTAACATGCCTGGTGGAGGGAGACTTTAAGGATAATCACTGGACTTGGGAAAAGAGTGGAGAACATGAGTGAAACAACAGAGATAAAGAATAACATAGCAGAGATAAAGGGCTCAATAAATTAAATGAGAAACACACTTGATGAAATGAACAGCAGGCTGGAAGAAGCAGAGGAATGAATTAATGACCTAGAAGACAAGAACGGAAAGTGATCTAGTTGAACACAAAAGAGAGTAAAAAGAATTATGCAAAATGAGAATAGACCTAGGGAACTCATGACTCCATCAAATGTAGTAACACAAACATAATAACATTCAGGGGTACCGGGGTGGCTCAGTTGGTTAAGCGTCCGACTCTGGATTTTGGCTCAAGTCATGACTTCACAGTTTGTGAGATCGACCCCACATCAGGCTCTGACAACTCAGAGCCTAGAGTCTGCTTCAGATTCTGTCTCCATCTCTCTCTGCCCCTCCCCCACTTGTGTTCTGTCTCTGTGTCTCTCAAAAATAAACAAACATTGGGGCTCCTCGGTGGCTCAGTTGGTTAAGCATCTGACTTTGGCTCAGGTCATGATTTCATAGTTCGTGGGTTCAAGCCCAGCGTCAGGCTCTATACTGACAGCTCAGAGTCTGGAGCCTGCTTCGGATTCTGTGTCTCCCTCTCTCTCTCTGCCCCTCCCCCACTCATGCTCTGTCTCTCTCAAAAATAAACATTTAAAAAATTTTTAAATAAACATTAAAATATGAAAAAATAAATAAAAAGCTTCTGCACAGCAAAAGGAAACAATCAACAAAACTAAAAGGCAACCTACAAAATTGGAGACGATATCTGTAAATGACATATCTAATAGAGGGTATATAAAGAACTTGTAAAACTCAACACCCAAAAAACAAATAATCCAATTTAAAAATGGACAAGGGGCCAGGATGGCAGAGCAGCATGGAAGGTTTTTTCTTGCCTCTCTTGTCCCTGAAATGCAGCTAAGATCGACACCAAAACATCTTGTACACCTAGAACACTGAATTGAAGATTAACACAGCAATGTGCACAATGTGAACCACAGAACTCAGCAAGTATGTAGTACAGAGAGGTTAACTGGGGGAGGGAGAAGCCATGGAGGGTAAGGAGCTATTTTTGTTTGTGTCAAGAGGACGGAGACAGGGAGGAGAGTACAGGAAAAGCACTTCCCCTGAGAGCAGCTGGGGAGAAAGAGAAAAAGTGGAAATACCTGCAAGTGACTGAACAAGAAAGGGAGAAAGGAGAGGGTTTAAATAACATTGACTCTATAGGGAGTGCAGAGTCTGAAACCCTGCAGCTCAATATCTGGCAGAGCTCTGGTGGGAAGGACGAATCCCCAGGAGAGAGAATGAGGTCTGAGAGGTCCTTGGGCCACAGGGGGAGAGGTGGTTCCCCTGCTGGGAGGACACTGGGTAGAGGCTGTGCAGCCTCGCCACAGGCAAAGGTCCCAGCAGACCCTGGACAACAGCCACGTTCACTGGTGTTGGAAGAAGGACATTAAGGGTGAAACCTGGTGCCAGATGCGTGTTGTGATTTACCATAATCCCTGAAACCCTGCTGCTACACGATCATGTGAACTTTTTCTGGGGTTTTTCTGGGGTGGGCCAAAACCCAGTTGCAGTCTTGGGGTATCTGCAGCAGCGCAGTTACCCCAACGTTCCTGGGGGTGGGCCAGCACCCAGCCATTGCTCAGTAAGACCCTCCCCCAGAGGGTCTGAGCAGGTCAACACTGCAGGGCCCTCAGAAGTGAGGGGTTTGGAAACAGCCCCATTTGAGATAAAACTCGGAAGGGACATGCCACCTGGCAGGCTGATGGGTTCGTCACGTACAGTGTAGAAGAGGGGAGTGAACAGAAGCCACAGAAAAAGGAGGGGTGCTAGACTGCGGGTTGACAAGAGCAGAGTTCTGATGCTAGAGACTGGGTAGCTGGGTGAAGCCATTTTCACCCCTCCTGCACATGCGCATACATGCCTACACTCGCCACAATGATCCACCCCAGTAATTAAGCAGCACCATCTAGTGGAAAACAAGGTGTTACACCAAGCCCTGTCCAACTGGGCTAACTGCTCTAGAGGAACACAAGTCTCTCCGCCTGCTTAGTTTATGGACTCTAAAGTGCTTCGTAGTTTGACTTCTAGCGGAAACTGGATATAATTTCAATTGTATTTCATTCTGTTCACTGGTCCATGTATTCAATTTATTTTCCCTTTTTCTTTTCTTATTCTTGAATACAGAAAGATAAATCTATTTTTATTTTGTTTTATAAAAAAATATTTTTCTACTGTATTTATTTTTGTAAATTTTTTAAATTCTACTTTATTTTCATCATTTCATTCTATTTTATTGTATTCATTTTTTATATTTTCAAATGTTTTCCTTTTTTTTTCTTCTTTCCCTTTTTTCTCTATTCTATCAAGGTTCTTAAAACAACCAGATGAAAACACACCTAGGATCTAGCATCCTTTGATTTTTTTGTGTGTTGTTTTCAATTTTTTAATTTTAATTTTGCTTTTTACTTTACTAATTATTTTCCTTCCTTCAAAATGACAACACGAAGGAATTCACCCCAAAAGAAAGAACAGGAAGAAATGACAGCCAGGGACTTAACACAGATACAAGCATGATGTCTGAACCAGAATTTAGAATCACGATAATAAAAATACTAGCTGGGGTGGAAACAGGCATAGAATTCCTTTTTTCAGAAATAAAAGAAGTAAAATCCAGTCAGGTCAAAATTTAAAAATGCCATAACTGAGATACAATCTCCAATAGGTGCCACAGCGACAAAGATGGATGAAGCAGAGCAGGAATTCAGCAATACAGAGGACAAAGTTATGGACAAACTGATCAAGCAGAAGACAAGAGAGACACTAAGGCAAAACCACACGATTTAAGAATTAGAAAACTCAGTGACTCATTAAAAAGGAATAACATCCGAATCATAGGAGTCCCATAAGATGAAGAGAGAGAAAAAGGGGTAGAAGGTTTATGTGAGCAAATCACAGTGGAAAACTTTCCTAACCAAGGAATGACACAGACATCAAAATCCAGGAAGCACAGAAAACTCCCATTAGACTCAACAAAAACTGACCATCAGCAAGGACTATCATAGTCAAATTCACAAAATATTCAGGCAAGGAAAGAACCATGAAAGCAGCAAGGGAAAAAAGCCCTTAACCTATGAGGGAAGACAGATCAGGTTTGCAGCAGACCCATCCACAGAAACATGGCAGGCTAGAAAGGAGAGGCAGGATATATTCAATGTGCTGAATTAGAAAAATATGCAGCCAAGAATTCCTTATCCAACAAAGTTGTCACTCAAAATAGAAGGAAAGATAAAAAGTTTCCCAGACAAACAAAAACTAGTGGATTTCATGACCACTAAACCAGCCCTGAAATTTTAAGGTGGACTCTGAGAAAAGATGAAAAAAACAGAAAAACAAAAACAAAAAAGTCCAAAAGCAATAAAGACTAGAAAGGACCAGAGAACACAACCAGAAACTCCAACTCTACAGGCAACATTATGGCAATAAATTTGTATCTTTAAGTACTCACTCTAAATGTCAATGGACTAAATGCCCCAATCAAAAGACACAGGGTAACAGAATGGATAAGAAAATAAGATCCATCTATATGCTGTTTACAAGAGACCCATTTTACACCTAAGGACACCCTCAGATTGAACATAAGGGGATGGAGAACCATATCATGCTAATAGTCACCAAAAGAAAGCCAGAGTATCCATACTTACATCAAACAACTAGATTTTTTTAAAATAAAGACTGTAATAAGAGATGAAGAAGGGAAATGTATCATAATTAAGGGGTCTATCCACCAAGAAGACTTAACAATTGTAAACATTTATGCTCCAAACGTGGAGCACCCAAATACATAAATCAATTAATAACAAACATACAGAAACTCATGGATAGTAATACCACAATAGTAGGGAACTTCAACACCCCACTTACAACAATGGACAGATCATGTAACAGAAAATCAACAAGGAAACAATGGCTTTGAACGACACACTGGACCAGATGGATATTCAGAACATTTCATCCTAAAGCGGAATACACACTCTTCTAGAGTACACATGGGACATTCTCCAGAGCCGATCACATACTGGGACACAAATCAGCCCTCAAGAAGTACAAAAAGATTGAGATCATACCATGCATATTTTCAGACCACGACACTATGAAACTCGAAATCAACCACAGGAAAAAATTTGGAAAGACAATAAATACTTGGAGACTAAAGAACATCCTACTAAAGAATAAATGGGCTAACCAAGAAGTAAAAGAGGAAATTAAAAAGTACATGGAAGCCAATGAAAACGGTAACACCACAGTCCAAAACCTCTGGAATGCAGCAAAAGTGGTCATATGAGGGAAGTATATAGCAATCCAGGCCTTCCTAAAGAAGGAAGAAAGGTCTCAGATACACAACCTAACCTTTCACGTTAAAGAGTTGGAAAAAGAACAGCAAAAAAAAAAAAAAAAAAAAAGAACAAAAACAACAACAAAAAGAACAGATCAATGAAACCAGGAGCTGGTTCTTTGAAATAATTAACAAAATTTATAAACTCTTAGCCAGTTTGATCAAAAAGAAAAGGGAAAGGACCCAAATAAATAAAATCAAGAATGAAAGAGGAGAGATCACAACCAACACTGTGGAAATACAAACAAAAATAAGAGAATATTATCAGCAATTATATGCCAATAAATTGGGCAAGCTGGAAGAAATGGACAAATTCCTAGAAACATATAAACTACCAAAACTGAAAGAAATAGAAAATTTGAACAGACCCCTAACCAGTAATCAAAAATCTCCCAAAAAACAAGAGTCCAGGGCTGGATGGCTTTCTAGGGGAATTCTACCAAACATTTAAAGAGGAGTTAATATCTATTCTTTTGAAGCTGTTCCAAAAATAGAAATGGAAGGAAAACTTCCAAACTCATTCTATGAAGCCAGCATTACCGTGATTCCAAACCAGACAAGGACCCCACTGAAAAGAACTACAGACCAATTTCCCTAACGAACATGGATGCAAAATTCCTCAACAAGATACTAACCAACTGGATCCAACAATACATTAAAAGAATTAGGGGCGCCTGGGTGGCGCAGTCGGTTAAGCGTCCGACTTCAGCCAGGTCATGATCTCACGGTCCATGAGTTCAAGCCCCGCGTCGGGCTCTGGGCTGATGGCTCAGAGCCTGGAGCCTGTTTCCGATTCTGTGTCTCCCTCTCTCTCTGCCCCTCCCCCGTTCATGCTCTGTCTCTCTCTGTCCCAAAAATAAATAAAAACGTTGAAAAAAAAATTAAAAAAAAAAAAAAAAGAATTATTCACCACAACCAAGTGGGATTTATACCTGGGATATAGGGTTGGTTCAATATCTGCAACTCAATCAGTGTGATACATCACATCAATAAAAGAAAGAAAAAGAACCACACGAACCTCTCAATAGAGTCAGAGAAAGCATTTAACAAAATACAGCATCCTTTCTTGATTAAAGAAAAAAAACCCTCAAGAAAGTAGGGATAGAAGGATCATATCTCAAGATCATAAAAGCCATATATGAAAGACCAACTGCTAATATCATCCTCAATGGGGAAGCTTTCCTCCTAAGGCCGGGAACACAACAGGGATGCCCACTCTCACCACTGTTACTCAACACAGTATTGGAAGCCCTAGTCTCATAAGTCAGACAACACAAAGGAAAAAATGGCATCCAAATCAGCAAGGAGAGGGTCAAACATTCAGTCTTTGCAGACACCATGATACTCTATATGGAAAACCCTAAAGATTCCACCAAAAAACTGCTAGAACTGATCCATGAATTCAGCAAAGTCTCAGGATATAAAATCAATGCACAGAAATCAGCTGCATTTCTATACAGCAACAATGTAGCAACAGAAACAGAAATCAAGCAATTGACCCCATTTACAACTGCACCAAAAACCATAACCTAGGAATAAACCTAACCAAACAGGTAAAAATCCATACACTGACAACTACAGAAAGCTTATGAAAGAAACTGAAGAAGACACACACACAAAAAAAGGAAAAATATTCCATGCTCATGGATTGGAAGAACAAATATTATTGTTAAAATATCAATACTACCCAAAGCAATCTACATATTCAATGAAATCCCTATCAAAATAACACCAGCATTCTTCACAGAGCTAGAACAAACAATCCTAAAATTTGTATGGAACCAGAAAAGATCCCAAATAGCCAAAGCAAACCTGAAAAAGAAAACCAAAGCTGGATGCATCACAATCCCAGACTTCAAGATGTATTACAAAGCTGTAATCATCAAGACAGTATGGTACTGGCACAAAAACAGACACTCAGATCAATGGAACAGAATAGAGAATCCAGAAATGGACCCACAAATGTATGGCCAACCAATCCTTGACAAAGCGGAAAAGAATATCCAATGTTAAAGACAGTCTCTTCAGCAAGTGGTGCTGGGAAAACTGCACAGCGACATGCAGAAAAATGAACCTGGACCACTTTCTTACACCATGCATAAAAATAAACTCAAAATGGATGAAAGACCTCAATGTAAGACAGGAAGCCATCAAAACCCTTGAGGAGAAAGCAGGCAAAAACCTCTTTGATCTTGGCCGCAGCAACTTCTTACTCAACACGTCACCGGAGGCAAGAGAAACAAAAGCAAAAATGAATTATTGGGACCTCATCAAAAAAAAGCTTCTGCACAGCAAAGGAAACATTCAGCAAAACTGAAGGCAACCAACAGAATGGGAGAAGATATACACAAATGACATATCAGATAAAGGGTTAGTATTCGAAATCTATAAATAACTTTTCAAACTCAACATCCAAAAAACATAATCCAGTGAAGAAATGGGCAAAAGACATGAATAGACACTTTTCCAAAGAAGACATCCAGATGGCTAACAGATACATGAAAAGATGCTCAACAACACTCATCATCAGGGAAATACAAATCAAAACCACACTGAAATACCACCTCACACCTGTCAGAATGGCTAACATTAACAACTCAAGCAACAACAGATGTTGGCGAGGATGCAGAAAAAGATGATCTCTTTTGCACTGCTGATGGAAATACAAACTGGTGCAGCCACTCTGGAAAACAGTATGGAGGTTCCTCAAAAAATTAAAAATAGAACTACCCTACAACCCAGCAATTGCACTGCTAGGTATTTATCCAAGGGATACAGGTATGCTGTTTCAAAGGGGCATATGCACCCCAATGTTTATAGCAGCACTGTTAATAATAGCCAAAGTATGGAAAGAGCCCAAACGTCCATTGACGGATGAATGGATAAAGAAGATGTGGTGTATATACACAATAGAGTACTATTCAGCAATCAAAAAGAAAATCTTGCCATTTTCAACTATGTGGATGGAACTAGAGGGTATTATGCTAAGAGAAATTAGAGAAAGACAAATATCATATGACATCACTCATATGAGGACTTTAAGAGACAAAACAGATGAACATAAGGGAAGGGAAGCAAAAACAATATAAAAACAAAGAGGCGGACAAAGGATAATAGATTCTTATATACAGAGAACAAACTGAGGGTGCTGGAGGGGTTGTGGGTGGGGGATGGGCTAAAAGGGTAAGGGGCATTAAGGAAGACCCTTCATGGGATGAGCAGTGGGTGTTATACATAGAGGATGAATCACTGGAATCTACTCCTGAAATCATTATTGCACTATATGCTAACTAACTTGGATGTAAATTTAAATAATTAATTTTTTAAAAAAGAATAAGGGACACATGTGCAAACAACTAATTGTGAAGCTTGGCTCTTTCGCTACCGTTGATGGTTCTTCATGTGCTCAAGAATAAAATCAATGGCATGTTATTGAGCATATTTTCACACCATATGCAGATGCTTGTAGAACATAAAGAATGAGTTTCCAGGACTAAATGAAGCCAGACTGGAGTAGGAATCCTTCTCCATAGCACCATATGTGGACATGCTGGTTGGGTTACCGTCTGAATGCAGTCACCAGTGAGCTCTGTCCATCATTTCCATCTAACAGAGCCCCCAGCACTTGCCACCATCCTGACTCATTACAGTGAATCTGTATTCTAAAAATTGACAGAAGTCAAATCTCAGGAAATAAACCGACCAGGTATTAAACTTAACCTAGAACCTAAGCTTTTCACCAAGTTGCATATAGACACCTCATGAAAGATATCAAAAGATGTCATTACTCCCATCAATATGAAACCATTATCAGTAATTTTTAAAGATACAGCTTCATGTTTATTATTTTAAGTTTTGTGACAAATGTATGTTTTAATTAATTGAAAAAAAATCTGTTGAATGCACAAAAAAAGAATATTATCTCTTATTTTTAAAGTTTATGGAATTTTTCTTTGAGTGTTATTTTAGGATTAATTTTAACAAATGTCCAGAGGGACTATGAAAAGAGTTAGTCTCTACTTGCATACTATAGAATTCAAAATTTACAGTCCTGGTATACTTCTCAAATCCTCTACATAGTGTTGTTTATTTTTTGACCACTTGGTTTTCCATGGAAAATTGATGCTAAAAATTTCTATATGTTATGTTATGTTTCTTTTCACCTACATTTTTTTATTTTATCATATTATTTGATGCATTAAAACTCATAATTAACATTTAAAAAAAAATTAAAATGGGCAGAAGACATGAACAGACATTTCTCCAAAGAAGACATACAGATGGCCAATGGTCACATGAAAAGATGCTCATCATCACTTATCATCAGAAAAATGCAAATCAAAACTATAATGAGATACCACCTCCCACCCGTCAGAATGGCCAAAATCAACAACACAAGACAGAACAGATGTTGGCGAGGACACGGAGAAAGGGGAACCTTCTTGCACTGTTGGTGGGAATGCAAACTGGTACACCCATTCTGGAGAACAGTATGGAAGTTCCTCAGAAAGTTAAAAATAGAACTACCCTATGACCCAGTAATCGTACTACTGGGTATTTACCCAAAGAATACAAAAACACAAATTCAAAGGGACACATGCATTCCTATATTTATAGCAGCGTTATTTACAATAGCCAGGATATGGTAGTAGTCCAAGTGTGTGTCAATAGATGAATGGGTAAAGATGTGGTATATATCTACAACAGAATATTATTCATCCATAATAAAGGATGAAATACTGCCATTTGCAATGACATGGATAGAGCTAGAGCATAATGCTAAATGAACTAAGTCAGCCAGAGAAAGACAAATACCATATGATCTTAGTCACATGTGGAATATAAGAAATACACACACACCACACACACAAAAATGAGCAAAGGGAAAAAAGGAAATGAGACAAATCCAGAAATAGACTTTTTTTTTTTTTTTTTAAGTAATCTCTATACCCAACATGGGGCTCAAATTCATGATCCTGATATTAGCAGTCATGCTCTACCAACTGAACCAGCCAGGTGCCCCTCAGACTCTTAACTATAGAGAACAAAGTGATGGTCACCAGAGGGAAGTGGGTGAGGGATGGGTGAAATAGGTGATGGGATTAAGGAGTGCACTTGTGGTGATGAGCACCAGTCATAAAACTTAAAAAAAAATGGCTAAGATGGCAAATTTTGTTATGTTAATTTTCCTACAAGTAAAAACAAAAAATAAAATAAATGACACAGACTCAAATATAGGACTAATTCTAAATCCCATACTCCTTCTACTATGAATTTATTGATAAACTACCTACCTTCATTCATTCAGCAAACATATGAGTGCCTGCTATGTGCCAGGCACAAGTAGCCGAGATGGATCAGTTAATGAAAGAAAGACACAGGTTGTCATGTAGCTTAAGTTCTAGCCAGTTTAACTCCTTATCTCATAAGGATGGCACTTAAATCATCCCTATATTCAAAGGAACTTTGCTAACTGTTTAGTATCGCTTCAATGTCAGTTTGTTCCTCTGAAAAGCTATGAAAAGAATTACTCGGGGTGCCCGGATGACACAGTCAATTGAGTTTCCAACTTGGACTCAGGTTGTGATCTCATGGTTGGTGAGTTCGAGCCCTGCATTGGGCTTGCTGCTGTCAGCCTGTCAGCATGGAGCCTGCTTTGGATCCTCTGTCCTCCTCTCTCTCTGCCCTTCCCCTGCTCACACTCAGTCTCTCAAAAAATAAATAAAAAACATTAAAAAAAATTTTTTAATTACTCATCTATCTGAAGAGCCTCCTTCATTTTTCATGATCTCAGAGGCATCCTCAAACAACAATCTTACTTACTTTCTCATGAGTGGAATCCCCTAATATCTTTCCTGATAACTCTGCCAGAATCTCCAAATTAATAAGTCTCCATGTTCCATTATTCAGTAACCTAAAACTTTGTTTTCCTCTATTCACCACATTCCTATCATCATTTTTAAATGCTTATTTAAATACAGGCTAAGCCAGTAAACAGAATATGGAAAGCCCTCATATTTTAACTCAGGATTTCAAAATATTATTTAGCCTAGGTAAGTAAGATTACTTACTCATCTCATCATTTACTAAACCTTCAATTCAATAAGTAATAGCCTTCAATTTTAGTTATACAGGTGTCCTCGGCACCTCCCCCCAAATTGAGAGGCCTAGAAATCCATTCTCAGTCTCTCCATGAGGTTGCTTAATTGCCATATTTGTGACTCAAACAGCCATTTTACTTGAAAACCTTAATTCAGAAAGATTCCCAGTGTATAATCCAAACCCACCAACAAAGACAAAGAATAAATTCCTATTTATTTTTTTAATGTCTGTTTATTTTTGAGAGAGAGAGAGAGAGAGAGAGAAAGCAGGGGAGAAGCAGAAAGAGAGGGAGACACAGAATCGGGAGCAGGCTCCAGGCTCTGAGCTGTAAGCACAGAGCCCAATGCAGGGCTCAAAACCATGAGATCATGACGTGAGCCGAAGTCAGACACTTAAGTGACTGAGCCACCCAGGCACCCCAATAGACTCCTATTTAAAAGAAATTTTAAAAGAAAAAACAGACTCTGAAGACAGATCTATTCTATTAAATTAGTATGAAGCATCTTTTTAAGAATTAAGCTGTCAAGCTTCCCTAAAAAGCAAGTCAGTTTAGCTTTCAAGTTACAAAAGCATCTTCAAATTACATTTAGTAGCCTACAAGATTTAACCATTTTTTTAACAGCGCTTTTCATATTCTTCTGTGGCTTCTCTAATTTCACAATTAGAGCTGAGGGTTTAAATACAAATGACAAAAGTCCCTTTGATGAAGAGTTCCAAACACTAACGGGAATGCAGAATCCTACAGTATGGCCAATCTCACTGAGAAGACACAGTAGCTCAAAAGTGAAAAGAACAAGGATGCTAATAGGATCTTCTTAAAGATCATTTGGATTATGTACATTCCAAGCCCCAACCAAACCTCAAGGACTATACTATAAAATGTCCCACAAATAGCAGTAACTAGAATTGTCAGCACTCATAGGAAACCACTTAGGAGCAAGATTCTTTTCAAATTGTGAAAAGCAGAAAACAAATGATCAGTTTGTCTTAAAAGAAAATGAGTGCCACAAACCTATGTAATCTATCATTGTTACAGATACATTCTCAGTATGTTTAAAGTATTACCCAGGATTACCGCTTACCATATCATAATTACTTTAACATGACATTAAATGTAATACATATTAATAGTTGCATGCTTTTTTATTAAGTAAATATTCAGCACTTAATTGGGGGGGGGAAAGAATACCACAACCCAAGTTTCACCAGAAAAATACTCTACCATTCTCAATTTAAAATGCTTTACCTGATTGAAATGAAAACTTTGCAATAAGGGCTATAAGGCTCACTTCTTTTAAAAACCATCTTATTTAAATGTTCATAGCATACGGTCACATAAAAAAAGCCACAAAACAATAAATATGAAAGGATTCCTTTTTTTAATGTATGTGACCATATACTTTAGTTATCTTCTGAAAATAGGACACTGCCCTTATTCAAGGTCCTTACATCTAACAGGAAACTCTGTTACTTCAACTTGAACAAAGAAGGATAAGCAACTACCCTAATGTTACTAAACAGCTTTTGGTCACAGAAGATCATTTTAGGGGCGTCTGGGTGGCTCAGTCGGTTAAGCCACCGACTCCAGATTTCTGCTGAGGTCACAGTCTCACAGCTTATGGCACTGAGCCCCCATCGGGCTCTGCGCTGACAGCACGGAGTCTGCTTGGAATTCTCTCTCTTTCTCTCTCTCTGCTCATCCCCCACTCGTGTTCTCTCTCTCTCTCTCTCTCTCAGAATAAACTTAAAAAAAAAAAACTTAAAAAAAGATCATTTATATGTAGGACATATATGACATATATATGTTGTAGGTATAATATGTATACTGTACACATGCATAGAATATATATACATGCATACACGCACATATATATGCATAAAACATAGACTAATATATATGCACAGAAAAAGTATGAAAGATATAAATCCCAAATGAACAGCATTTATCTCTGGATGATACGAAATCTATCATTTAAATTTTTATTTTGCTATTTATCTATTCTAACTTGTCTACAACAAAAAAAAGCTAAAATTTTTATTTTTATATCCCCCTGAACTGGTTTCAACAGCAGAAATCTTTCCTCATATGGTGTACTAGTTCCAATAAGGAAGACTAATTTTCAAACTCAATGCCATCTTCCTAAAGTCATCAACACTTCCAGCTACTCTGGTAAACTTGTTCTAAACAAAAGGATGTTAAACATGTGCTAATTTCATATACACCAACGTTTAGATACTGCAAATCAAATTCCTTGAAGACTAACCTTCATCATACATTTCTTCTATTAAATAGGCCTCTGCTCGATCTTTCAGGGCATTCACATTGTCAGGCTCCGTCTGTAAAACTTCAGAACACACTCGAATAGCTTCAACAGGCTTCTCATCCTATAAGTAAATGTGAGAAAAGGATTTATGGCTGTTTTGCCATATATTAAGTTTTCACACTTCTGCGAATGAATCAACTGTTACCTTAGAAAAGCAGTGGCAAATTCTTTCTTTTGAGCGAATCGTATATTCAGCAACACTCGGCTCTGTTTTCATGACAGACTCATATTTGCTGGTCGCATCTGTGTATCTATTAATGAGCAAATCATGATGAGTAACAATGAAATTCTATCTCAGGGGTTAAAGAAAGAGCCCTCTACTCTTCACTAATCGTTGCTTAATCAATTCACCTAAATGAGTACGTGCCTTCAAACACGACTTTTACCTCACTATCAGTCAAAAGTTGGGAGATAAAACACATGACCACAGAAAATGTCTATGTACAAATCAAAGCATACCTGTGAATACCAATCAAACAAAATGATGAATTTCTTTACAGAATAATGCTCATGATTTTGAAACGGAGTAAAACATCTTCTTAAAGTCTGACTTACACATGGCATTTTTCAGCAAAATAGAGATCAGGTTTATTTCTTGGTCCCTACACACCTTCATGAAATAACAAAGCCCATTATCTACATGTCATTTTATACAATGAATGTCAATATTCACAACTAAGTACAATGTGGTTCCCTGCAAAAAGAACCTGCTTAAATTCCCAACTTACTAGCTTTCTGAGAACAATAAAAGCTATTTCAGCCTTTTTTTAAAAACTAGTGAAAAATATTAGCCATGTTATACACGAAGTTACTTTCCTCAGTAACGGCACACTAAACAATATATTTATATGCCACTGTGGCACATTTTTCCCAAAATGCATTACAATCTTCACATTTAAATGCTGATGTATTAAAACACAGATTTCAGCAGAACACTTAAAACAGAAGTTATTGATGTCAAAATCCTAGCTGGGATAGTGTTGCATAGTTTTCCAAGATAGTACAACAGTTGTAGGAAGCCGTACAGAGCATGCAAAACCTTGCTTTCCTTTTTACAACTACATTTGAAATGATGATTAGATCAAAACAAAAAGTTCAGTTAGAAAGTACTGAACTTCACTTGAAAAAAAAAGGTAGCTTCTGGGAAAGTGGAGTGAATGTACTTTCCCCAGTTCCCCCAACTAGGTACAATTAAATACCCCTACACATTATGTACTTGTCAACATATGAAAAAACTCAGCAAGGGGAGAGGAGGAGGCAGACCAGCCCAGGACATGCGGCCTGAGGGGGAAACACAATATGGGAAAGCTTCCCAGGTTTTTTTGTTTGCTTCATATACTGCAGACTTGGAGCTGAAGAGACCAGCAACCCAGAAATGCCAATGGGTGCAGACAAAAAATCCAAAACCCAGCAAGAACCTACTCTCTCAAGCCACAGGACCTGGAAAGGGCAGCCTGGCAAGACAGAAAATTTATGACAATAACAGCTCCACTCCAGCCAAACGCCACAGAAGAAAAAATAAGGCTCCCTCCCAATGCCAACAGGTCAAGTGGAGAGGCTATGACGAGGTGTGCCCACACCCCCACCATGGTGGTGTCAGAGAAAGCCAAGTGGGAAGCTAGGACTTTCATCCATGGCTGGAAGTAAATATCCCCCAACCTCCACCTGCTCCAAGCAGTAGTGAGAAACCCCATACCTCAGCTATCAACAAATGCCAACGGGGAAAACTTCTACCTCCCCGACAGCAACAAAGTGATACCCGCCCCTGCTTTGCTGGAACAATGTCTGAAAAAGCCAGGCAAAACAGATTTAAATTAAAAAACAGTCTTATAAAATGAAAGTGTCCAGGTTTCAATCAGAAACCACTCACCATACCAACAGACAGTAAGATCTCAAACTGAACGAGAAAAGACAATAAATTCCAAAACCAATTATCTGACAAAGATCTTAAAGTAGCCTTGGCAATAGCAGCAGTGACAAACATGCTTAAAGAAATGAAAGCAATAGACGGCCTTGGCAAAGAAACAGAAGAGATACAAGAAAAACGTTTGGTTATCAGAACTGAAAACTAGAAAAACCCAAATAAAAAGTTCACTGAACGTGCTCAACAGTAGAATGGAGGGGACAGAGAAGAGAATCAGTGAATTGGAATGATAAAAAAAAATTACGAAATCTGATCAGAAAGAAAAGGAATGGAGAAAAATGAACAGAGCCTCAGGGACCTGTGGGGCTGAAACAAAAGAGCTAACATTTATGTCAATCAGAATCTAAGACAAAAACTAGAGATAGAGGGTAAAGCTAAAAAAATATTTCAAGACATAAAGGCTAAGGGGCACCTGGGTGGCTCAGTCAGTTAAGTATCAAACTCTTGATTTCAGCTCAGGTCGTGAGCTCATGGTTCATTGGTTCGAGCCCCACATCCGGCTCTGCGCTAAAGACAGCTCAGAGCCCAGAGCCTGCTTCAGATCCTGTGTCTCCCTCTCTCTCTCTGCCCCTCCCCCGCTTGCACGCTGTCTCTCTCTCAAAAATAAATAAATATTTAAAATATAAGCAATCTTTAAAAAGAAGTAATGGCTGAAACTTCCCAAGTTTGACAAGACACAAACCTACATATTCTAGAAGCTAAATAAATTCCAGATAGGATAAAAACAAAGAAATCCACACCAAGATACACCATAATTAAACTTCTGAATACTAAAAACAAAGAAAACAGATTTTGAAAGCAGTCAGAGGAAAATATGTTATTTTAGGGAAAAACAATCAGAATGACCATGGGTTTCTCATCAGGAACCATGGAGGCCACAAAGAAGTGGTACAATATTTTTCAGGTGCTCTAACAAAAGGACTTAACTGAGAATTTTATACCACAAGAAAGTCTCTATATACTCTGTATACATCTCTATCACTCTAGATCCCACATTATCTTTTAACAATCAGTTTATATGTCCGTCTCCCACACTAATCTTTAAGCTTCTTAACACCAAAAACCATGTCATATTCATCTCTGCACCCCTTAGTACATTGTCAGTGCCTGACACAGGAGATACTCAATATATATTTGGTGAAATATAAATAAATCTGCTGGTAAGAATATTATGCAGTTACTATTACTTATATTCTGCCTTATTAAAAATAAGTACAGGGGCACCTGGGTGGCTCAGTCACTTGAGCATCCAACGGAACGCACGCTTCGTGAGTTTGAGCCCCACGTCACGCTCTGTGTTGACAGCTCAGAGCCTGCAGCCTGCTACAGATTCTGTGTCCCCCTCTCTCTCTGTTCCTCCTCTACTCGCACGCTCTCTTTCTGTGTATCTCAAAAATAAATAAATATTTAAAAATAATAATATTAAGTAGAGCTGCAGTAGTTTTGCCAAGGCCCAGGGCTATCTAGGATAGTCTATCCTCAATGGCTAATGAGTAAGAGAGCAAGCAGTTCAACTGTTCTTCTGTGCCCAGAAAAGACAGAGAAGGGAGGCTGTAGACTGCAGACAAGCACATTCTTACCTGCCGTCTCTGATGAGCTCTTCAGCTGACTCAATTAGCTTATTAAGTTTCTTTACTTGTTTATAGTGTGCAAAACACCTTTTATGATCCTGGTCCAGTTTAAGACATTCACGAACTTCACTGCTCATGTATTTAAAAACAGGAAAATACTCCAAGTCAAAATAATTAATGACTGGTTTTCCACAATACAGAAATCACATTAAAGGTATTTTTTGCTTGTAACGATTAAACAAAACACACTGACTTAACAACTGACCATATACTTTTACATGTGGCATTGTGCCACACACACGTATTAACTCAAATTATAATAACTTAAGTAGAATTATACATTAAACACCCTATTTTCTTTCTGCAAATATATCTCTATTTTAATAAGCATAGCTCATGAAAATAAACTATGTGGAAATAGAATAACTTAGGGAAAATACAAAATATACAAATAAAGAATATAAAAACAACCTTAACCACAGTTTTAATTTAAAATTAAAGTCTTTAAAAACGGGATTATCATCTTACTGCCAACAGTGAAAAGAGGATGAGGACGAGATGTGTATGTCACTAGAGCTGACCTGAGGGACAGTTCATGGTCTCCTAGTTGATAGTACAGTGTGCTGATTTTATAAAAAGCCTCAGTATTATCATTCTTCAACTTTGATGCAGCTTTTAAGTCACTTATCGCTTTCCTAGGTTCCCCCTCTTTTATGAAACATTCAGCTCGAAGTTCCCGTAGTTCTGCATCCCAAACACAAACCTTGAGAAACAAGAGAACTAGACTTTAAGAAGCAGTAAACTATGCACACTCATACTTCATCCCGCGTAGTTTGCTGACACACTTATCAACATGAAACCATCTTCAATTACTGTGATTTCTATATCGTAAAGCATTAAAAAGGCTGATACAATTCAGATGCGACAAAATAATTTCTCCAAGGATATCTTCAATTCTAATGGGGGAAGGGATGTATACGCTAACAAGGCCCCTTTCCTACTTCCTTCAATTATATAATTTTAAAACTCTGAAAATAAGAATACATGGCATTACTATTAGAAGGCTGCTCCCAGTGAAGCACATCTGATTTTGAAAAGAATATTCTTTAGTCAGGTTTTTGTACTTAATCAACAATTCTAATTTCTAGTTCCAAAACATAAAATCTAGGTTCTAAACCTGCAAAATACTTCTATTCTACTAATAACTAAATAGAACTCTCTTTTGTAAATGTTGTCTCCTTGAAATTAAATTCTCATACCACAAAAACAAAGAAAAGAGGAGAACAATGTGAGAAGGTGGAGGCTTCACCATTTCCACTTTGTCAAAATGTTTATAAATGCATGAGTTTTTTTTAAAAATGTAAACCCAAAAGGTCACCAATAGGGTCTGTGGAAGGATCTTTACACATTTCTTAGAGCTGTTCTAAGGTCATATCAACTTTTCACATATTTTAGATACCAAAATCAACACGTACATAAATTAAATATCTTGGCTAATCAAGTAGGTAAAAATGGTTATCTAAGTCCTGGAAGATAAAAATTATAACTTTATGTTTCCTTAACAAATCATAAACAAAATAATTTAATAAAACATGAATTCCACTCGACTGTATCACACAATTTCCTCTATAAAATTATCAAAGAAGCACCTACTCTACATACGTTAAGTTTCCTGCCATGATTAAATGCAATTGTACATCAAAGTGCCATGAAAATGATAAATAAACAAGAATTAGGATTGCTCCTACTTGAATATCTCAGTAGACTTCCTCCTGAAACCATCTGTCATTAAGTCCTTCAGAGGCAAGGAAACTATAGACTGAGCTCTTGTCTTGACTTCTGGGGCTTGTCAACATTCCATCTGCTTCTTCCCTATAGACTTCTCACTCTAAACCTTCTTCCCCTGAAACATTACTTTTCCTTTTTCTTCAACCAGTTCTTTCATCTTTCACCCCCTTTATCTAACTTCTAGAATTCTCTCCACCCCCCCCCATGCAAAATCAAACAAAAACAGTAAACCAAGCAATGTATAAAAATGTGTAACTCCCATTCCACAGCACATCGAGTACATTTTCTGCAAACTCCAGTTCCAAATTTTGTTCTACATAAACACCATCTCTCACTTAAGAGCTAAAAGCCCAAGGACCAATGTGATCTTATCCTCTCTAGGTTGCTTGTGATACATAACATGTCAAAGTGCATGAATGCGCCTCAGAGTAAAACACAGCATGTGTCAGGCTTGCCAGCTGCAATGTCTAAGAAACTTACCTCTAAAATCTTATCAAGGAAGGTTATAGCAGCAGTATAATCTGAGCTTTCAAAAGCATCAAGCGCTTGTGAGCGCAAACGCTGCATTTCATCAGATTTCACAAGTTGAAACTGGGCTTCCTTTTCTTCATTTTCACTTGGATTAGATTTGAGCTATAAGAATGAGAAGAGAAATTAAGCAGGGTTTTTAATCTCTTAAATCTAATACCCATAGTACACACAACAATCTGACCGTCGTAAATACTTAAACTCATCAGGGGAAAAAAGGGTAAGAGACGCTGGCAAAACTGGCTTGTGCAAGAACTTGAGAACATAAGAGCACCTTTACCTCCATTTGTAAGGTACACAGGAGCGAGCTGTGAAATGACCTATGGTCCCCGCACCTTCCTAGGATGCAAACACACTTAGGACTGTGAAAGAGCAGAGATGAATGAAGTCAGGAGAGCACCCTCCTCACTCTTAGGTTAAGCTCTGCGGAGTAACGAGAGTCTCACGTAGTGGGCCTTCTAGTTCTATTTCCTAAATGTGTATTTTTAAGAATAAAATGGTTTTACCAAAATAATGAAAAACATAGGGAAACTGAGGAGATGGCAGTATTTTTTAGAGGTTATAGAACAAAGATTTGGCACCAGAGGGGCTAAGGTGTAATGAGTAAGGAAGAATTTATGGGGGAAAATGAGAGTAATACTTTATCACAAGGCTTCTAATGGAGTTTTAAGACATGTACACATTGTCTCTCTTTTTTAATAACTTGATAAAGGTATAATTTATACCATAAAATTCATGCATTTTAAGTATGTGATTCTGATTTTTAACAAATGTACCAAGTATGTGACCGCTACCACAGTTTTAGGCCATTTCGGTCAAACTTTTAAGATCCCTGGTGTCTGCTTACAGTTCATTCTTGCTCCCAGCCCAGCCTAGGCACAGGGACTCTGAACAATTTCTTCCTCCATATGGAAAATCTTAACCTTAATGGCTTAGAAAAATTGAGTGCCTACATTTAAAAGCTATTGACTTGGGTGAGGGGGGGACTTTTTTCATGGCAATTATAGTTTATATGTAATAACTTCTGAAATCTAATATTCTTACCAAGATGGGAATCATAGTTGATGGGTTCCAATTTGGGGTGAGGTAGTGCCAATGGGAGATTATTTCTAGAAATGTCTCTCCTTCGACTGACCAATAACACTGCTTCTCCTTTTAGTGGATTCAGTTTTTTAAAAAAACACCCTACTAGCTACCTGGTAGGAGAGAACACTCCACACGAGAAACCTTGAGCATATTATTTCTTGGTAGAGGCTCTACATTTCTCCATTTGGTTTTCAGGATACTTAAGGTATTCTGTTTTGTCTGTTTAATCCTTAGCTTTGAAGGAATGGACAGGACTCTAAGTATTCATAGGTAACTAGGAACTCACAGCCTCAGCTTGCTCTGGCAAGGACTGTCCCTCCATGACTGAATTATCCAGCTGAAGGGAGCTGCTGAGAGGCCGTGGCATGTTTATCTATGACTGTTTCATCATCTTCAGGCTGGTCTTGAATACTTCTGCCAGACCACACTGGAAGGAGGAAAATGTGCAGGCACTATCACTTTGCTCTGGGTAAAAGTAGTTTATTGATAACTTGTTTCCTGTACGTATACTACCACTCCTTTTTGAATAGGATACATTAGAATGGATTAGAGATTGCCTCTTGGGTGGAATTTGCACCTTTTCTCTCGCAAACTTTACAGTCTAATCTCTACCACACAATTTTTCTTGCTGGAAGGTGAGAGCGGGTAAAGTCCTAAAGCCTGAGATTGAGGATGGAGCTCAGGCTCACTTGGTGCTCAGACAATGGGAATGGGAATGAGAAAGAGGGGGTGAGGTCAGGTCGTCTGGAGCTCTTTGAGGCTGGAGGGAACTAGGGGAGGGAGGAGATTCTTGCAAGGAGGGAAGAAAGGAGTTTGAGACTAAGGACTTACTTGTAACCCTGAGGACTTTCAAAGAGGGTTAAAGGAGATGAAAATTTTCACTCTTACCACAGGCCGGGCTCCTCCAAGATATTTACATGTAGGGATTGGACCCTGCTAGCATTTCCCTCTCCTTTTTTTCACATTTCTTGATATCCCTTCTCTTTCTTTAGTGTTTCGTATTTCAGACCCTTTCAACCAAACCGCTACCTATGACAATATTCTATTTCTTATTTCTTACCGTTTACTGCGATCACTGAGCTTTTGGATATAAACCTGTAATAGCTATGGGATGGGGGGCTTATTAAAAGGGGTGAGCTGCTCTCTAATCTAATCTAAATACACTCCCATTTCTGGGATTTCAAATGAAAACTACAGGTTGGTAGTGGTGGTGGGCAGACTTCTAAGATGGCCCCAAAAGACCCCCAGGCTCCTGGAATTCATACCTTTGTGTGATCCCCTCTCCTACTCCTTTTAAGAAACAGAATGTGACAAAGGTGACAGGACATCACTTCCTTAGTTAGGTACAAAACACTGTGACCTCCATCTTGCTAGCACTCACTCTCTTGCTGGCATCTCTTGCCTTCTCACCTGCTCACTCTGACGAAGCAAGCTGCCTGCTGTGGGATGCTTTATGGGGAGACCCACAAACGAAAGAACCAAGGGAAGCCTCTGGCTGACACTCAGAAAAAACAAAGGCCTCAACCTAACAGCTCAAGAGGAATTACATCCTGCCAACAACAAAGTGAATTTGGAAGTAGTTCCTTCACCAGCCAAATCTTCAGATAATACTGCAAGCCTATCTGACACCTTAACTGTAGCCTAGGAGAGACCCTGGGGCAGAGGACCCAGCTAAACCTGCCCAGATTCCTGACCCCATGAACTGTAAGATCACAAAGGTAGGAAGCTTTAAGCTGCTAACTTTGAGTAATTTGTTAAGCAGCAACAGAGAACTAATATAGTGGTTTTACCATTTTTCAATGGCCAGGTTGTGAATATTTCCAAACAGATTTTCTACCATTAATGTTTTAAAATAAAATCTAAATGGGGAAAAAAACAAACCCTCAGCCCAAACCTTGGCTTTATCACTTACTATCTGTGTATTATTTGCATTTTCTTCACCAATAAAAGGGGAATAATAATGCTTACACCCTGAGGAGCAGTCATTGAGAAATCAAAAGGACCACCACATAGCGAGTATTCCAAAAAATGCTAATAAAAATTCCAAGCTCCTTTTTTGAACTTTCTAGAATATATAAATTCATAATGAGGACAGGATGCAAGACATAATACACACTTTAAAAGGCCATTCAATTTATTTATCATTGCATTCCATACCAGCCAACTTGAACTGGATGCCTTTACAATTAAAGTCCCAGAATAATAAAACCTTAATTTGACTCAAGGTCAAAATAAAATTAGACTTTAGCATAAAATATATTCACCAAACTGCCTGTTGCTCAAGAAATTAATCTTCCAATTCTATTAAATTTAATTATGGTTTTAAGAGGTAAGTAGCACAAGTTTACATCTTTAATTTGTTACTATTTGATAACATGGAAAAATATGTAATATTTGAGGTATATTGCAATATTCTCTAGCAACTCCTAGAATTTGCCTTCACCAATTCTTTCCTAAGTCTTTAAGGGATCTATACAAAAGTAATACTAATTTGAATGTCAATAAAAAGCCCCAATTTTTGAAAAATAATTATATCCAAGCCAGGGAGTAGGTGATTGAGTTAAAGTATTCTAAGGCCCCTGTAATTTTCTGGAGGAAGCTAAAGATATTGATTACCTATAAACCTTAGTAAGCATGGATGCTGAAATTCGTGAAGTAATGACTAAGAGAAAAAGATATTCTTAAGGACTATCTTCACTGACACAAAAGAAACAGTTGGATAAATAGAATCTAAGAGAAATAGACACAAAAGATGTAAAGTTGCATTTCTTATACCAACCAAGCCAGCAAAAATACTACTGATACCAAGTGGTATTGAAGTTATGGGGCTCATAGAACCCCCCTAAACTGCTGGTGGGAATATAACTTGGAATAACCACTTAACGAGACAGTGCCAAACTGGCCAGCTTTAAAATGCCCATAACTTTCAAAGTAGCAATTATCCTCTTAGGTATATATCCTATAGTAGTGATTCTCAGCGTATGATCCAGGGACCCTTGGGAATCCTTAATACTCTTTCAGGGGTCTGTGGGGCCAAAACACATATGGATAAAAGACAAAGTACCCATTCAAAGTGCAGGCTAAACTAATGGATTTCATTATGACAGAGTACTACAAGTTCACTGGCAGGATTTCAGAGTCCACATTGCAACTAACCAATAACAACTACTGGAGTTTTGGTGTAACATCGAAGAGCATCCACAATTATATAAAAAGACTATTAAAACATTCTTCCTTTTCCAACTGCTTATATGTATAAACCACATTTTCTTCAATAGTACTTCAACCAAAATATAAATCAGATCTGGGAATCTGATGGTCTTCAAGTAAGCCACATATTAAAGAGATTTGTAAAAATGTAAAACTTATCTCATTAAACTTTTTGTTTTTGAAAATATAGTTAGGTTGCATGCAAAAAAAATCTATATTAACATAATGGGTTTGTTACTTTTAAATTAATAAGTATTTTTTAATTTCTAAAATGAACTTCTAATCCCGTAAATATTGCTAAACAAAAGGTCTCTGGAGGCCTCCATATTGACTAGTATAATGGGATCCTGAGAGCCATCCTAAGAACTGCTGCCCTAGAGGGACGCAGCACGTACAAGGAAAACGAGCAAGAACGTTCAATGAACCTAACAAAATATAAATTCAAATATTTGTGAAATTCATAAATAAAACCTATCAGAAATGAAACATGGAAATGTGAGGATAGGCTAATTTCTCACAATTATAACACAAGAAAAAAGGTATCTTCGAGATTCCAAAACTCTCTTGTTCCCTCATACAATTTTCATCAAACCAACACCCTTTTCATGTCCCATCTCCTCCTAGCCTCCCTAACTGTTCCATACTATGGTAGTAATCACTTCTCTCTAAATGCCGAAATCACGTAAGAAACTCTTAACAAGGAAGTAACCTAAGAAATCATCTTGCCCAATCAACTCGCACTTTGTAAATGAAAATACTGAGTCTCACAGTATTGACAGGATAATGATAACTTGCCCAACATCACACAGCTAATCAGGAGAAAAAGTGAGGTGGGTCTCCCAACTTCTAGTCGTGTTCTTAATTCTTAATCTTATCGTTTTATCCAAACTTATATGTCACTTCTTATAAATATCTCTGTGCTATTAATTTTTTACATATTTAGCGCTTATTTCCTCCAACTAAAGTATAAACTGCTAAAAAACAGGACATATGCCTTAATGCCTACATTGCATGCCTATCTTTCTTTTTTCATTTATACTATTACCCATGAGCTAGATTTTACTACCCCAACTTTAGATAAAGAAATTGAATGATTATGTAACTTGCCAGAAGTCTTGCTTACTTTCCAACTAAGGTCTGTATCTCCAAAGCCCATGTTTTTGGATGATGGTGATGATGAATATCAATCATGACAGCAGAAAACATTTACTGAGTCCTCTCTAGGTTTCAGGCAATATTCTAAAGCTAAACCAAAAGCCCTAAAGGGCAGTTTGGATTATCTCCATTTTACACAGGAGGAAACCAAGGCTCAAAGTCACTTCCAGAGCCTACATTCTTAACCGCTCCCTCTTACATGTACGCTGACGCCAAACATGCAACTGCCCACCTTACATCTCCAGCAAGACATCTTAACAGCGTTTCGCTAAGAAGAATTCCACGTCCCATTCCCAACCCACTGCCACTGTCACTGTCACCATCCCATGCTGTTCAAAAATGGCTCCTCTTGGGGCGCCTGGGTGGCGCAGTCGGTTAAGCGTCCGACTTCAGCCAGGTCATGATCTCGCGGTCCGTGAGTTCGAGCCCCGCGTCAAGGCTCTGGGCTGATGGCTCGGAGCCTGGAGCCTGTTTCCGATTCTGTATCTCCCTCTCTCTCTGCCCCTCCCCGCTCATGCTCTGTCTCTCTCTGTCCCAAAAATAAATAAACGTTGAAAAAAAAAAAAATTTAAAAAAAAAAAAATGGCTCCTCTTGGGGCGCCTGGGTGGCTCCGTCGGTTAAGCGGCCGACTTCATCTCAGGTCATGGTCTCGCACTCCGTGAGTTTGAGCCCCGCGTCGGGCTCTGTGCTGACAGCTCAGAGCCTGGAGCCTGTTTCAGATTCTGTGTCTCCCTCTCTCTGATCCTCCCCTGTTCATGCTCTGTCTCTCCCTGTCTCAAAAATAACTGAAACGTTAAAAAAAAATTAAAAAAAAAAATGGCTCCTCTTATTATTTAGGATGTTAGATTCCTCTTTCCTTGATGTAATTAGGAGTCCAACTCCATTTTACTGCTGCTATCTTTTAAGCCTCATCCTTCCCTCTTCCCTTTCTGCCTCACATCTAAAGCAAGGTGATAAAGCATACTTTGATTTCTCTCAATGGAATGAGTCTTACCATCAGCCCATCAACATGACTGCATATGCACAAAAATGGTCTAGCACGCTTGACTCCAGTTATTAACACCGTTGGTACTATACGTACAGGTTTTAAATGCCAAAGTCTTCATGAAGTTAATGTATAACAGAAAGGCAGTGAGCAGAGCAGTGTGATAATAAAAACTTGTGTCTAAGTCTCAAATAGCTCTTTCTATAAGCACAAAATAAAAATATTAAGTTATAAGAAGGCATTATTAACCAGCAGCATTTATTCTTTTAATACAGCATAAAATAATAACATGTCTTACAATTGATAGCTCCTTATATCTGATGAATTACGGCATATTTATACTATTACCCATATATAGCATTATTTCTGATTCAAAGAAAAAGAGAGCAACTGTAGCAAGCTATAGCACACATTGCTATCTTTATATTAAATTATAACCAAATTTATTTCATGCCTTTAAAAGTACTGCTCCCTTTTCTTCCTAGTTCATAATACTTAGTATTTTTTTTTAACTTTGGTTATTTCTGATTTAGTTAACTTGAGGCACCACAATCATTCTTTCTGTACTAAAAGATTAAAGATGGAAAAAACAATGCCTAAAGTTATATTGATGCATTTGGTAGATTTATGGTAGTGTTTTCAAGTAACACAAACTACCAATGAAGAGTTTATTTATTAAAAATCACACCAAAGCTTTGTACTTAAATTAAAAATTAAATTGCAATTGGCACTAATATTTATCTAATAATATGGCTTTTCACCAAAAACAAAATGTGAGTTGCCAATTTCATCAAAATAAAAAATACCGAAATATGAAATAAACATTTAAACTGATCATTACCTTCACTGTATTTGGGTCACATGGAACACTGCCTTGATCTAAAGATTTTTCACTTAAACCCAAAGCATTGATAGCAAAGATAAATAAGGAAAAGATAAAACACCAAAGTCCAAAAACAGATGAGTTTAAAGTGCATTTACTGTATCTTGAAGCTGATAAGAAGGAAGAATTTATATATCACAAATTATTAAATAAAATGAGTTGCTGAGAATCAGGAAAGTTTTTAAAACATTTTTTTTAATGTTTATTTTTTATTTTTGAGAGAGAAACAGAGCATGAGCAGGGAAGGGGCAGAGAGAGAGGAAGACACAGAATCCAAAGAAGGCTACAGAATCTGAGCTGTCAGCACAGGGCTCAAATTCACTAACCATGAGATCATGACCTGAGCCGAAGTCATACACTTAACCAACTGAGCCACCCAGGCGCTCCAGGATATTTTTATAAAAATAAGGGAGTCGGGGGCGCCTGGCTGGCTGAGTGGGTTAAACATCCAACTCTTGGTTTCAGCTCAGGTCAGCACAGAGCCTGCTTGGGATTCTCTCTCACTCTCCCTCTCTCTCTGCCACCCCCACTCATGTTGTCTCTGTCTCTCTCAAAACTAAGTAAACTTAAAAAAAAAAAAAGAATAAGAGCGTCAAACCATATGATCGTTTTCAACAGATGCAGAAAAAGCATTTGACAAAGTACAACATCCATTCACGATAAAAACCATCAACAAAATAGGTTTAAAGGGAACAGACTTCAACGTAATAAAGACCATATATGAAAAACCCACAGCAAACATCACCCTCAATGAGGAAGAATGGAGAGCCCCTCCCCTAAGGTCAGGAACAAGACAAGGATGTCCACTCTCACCACTTCTATTCAATATAGCACTGGACATCCTAGCCACAGCAATCAGACAACAAAAAGAAATAAAAGGCATAAAAATCTATAAGGAGGAAGTCAAACTTTCCCTATTTGCAGCTGACATGATATTATACACAGAAAACCTGAAAAACTCTACCAAAAAACTGCTAGAACTGATTAACAAATTCAGTAAAGTCGCAGGATACAAAATTACTCTACAGAATTCTGTTGCACTTCTATACATCAATAATGAAACAGCAGAAAAAGAAATTAAGAAAACAATCCCATTTACTACTGTACCCCAAATGGTAAGATACCCAGAAATAAACCTCACCAAAGAGGTGAAAGACCTGTACTCTGAAAACTATAGAACACTGATGAAAGAAACTGAAGATGATGCAAAGAAATGGAAAGACATTCCATGTTCATGGATTGGAAGGACACTGTTAAAATATCTATACTACCCAAAGCAATCTACACATTTAATGCAATCTCTATCAAAATACCAACAGCATTTTTCACAGAACTAGAACAAACAATCCTAAAATTTGTATGAAACTACAAAAGACCTGGAATAGCCAAAGCAATCTTAAAGAGGAAAAAAAAAAAAAACAAAAAAAAAAACTAAGTTGGAGGCATCACAATTCCAGACTTCAAGTTATAGCACAAAGCTGTAGTAATCAAACAGCATGGTACTTGCACAAAAATAGAAACATATAGATCAAGGGAACAGAATACAAAATCCAGAAATAAACCCACAATTATATCATCAATTAATTAATCTTTGACCATCCAATGAAAGACTCTCCAATGAAAAAGTCTCTTCAACAAATGGTGTTGGGAAAACTGGATAGCAACATGTGGAAGAATGAAACTGGACCAATTTCCTACACTATACACAAAAATAAATTCAAAATGGATTAAAGACCTAAATGTAAGACCTGAAACCATACAAATCCTAGAAGAGAGCACAGGCAGTAATTTCTCTGACATCAGCTGAGCAACTTTTTTCTAGATATGTCTCCTGAGGCAAGGAAAACAAAAGCAATAATAAACTATTGAGGCTATATCAAAATAAAAAGCTTCTGCACTTGTTGTGATGACTACACGGTGATGTGTGGAAGTGCTAAATTACTATATCGTACACCTGAAACCAATATAACACTGTAAGTTAACTAATGGAAATTAAAATAAAAACTTTAAAAAATAAAACAAATTTAAAAAATAAAAAGCTTCTATACAGTAAAGGAAACAATCAACAAAAACTAAATGGCAACCTACAAATTGGGAGAAGATACTTACAAAAGACATATCCAATAAAGGGTATCTAAAATATGTAAAGAACTTATAAAATTCAACACCCAAAAACAAATAATCCAATTTAAAAATGGGCAGAAGACATGAACAGACATTTCTCCAAAGAAGACATACAGACGGCCAACAGACATATGAAAAGATATTCATCGTCACTCACTATCAGAGAAATGCAAATCAAAACTATACCTCACACCTGTCAGAATGGCTAAAATCAACAACGCAACAAACAATAGGTGTTCGCGAGGATGCAGAGAAAGGGGAACCCTCTTGCATTGTTGGTGGGAATGCAAACTGGTGCAGCCACTCTGAAAAACAGAATGGAGGTTCCTCAGAAAGTTAAAAATAGAACTACCCTATGGCCCAGCAATCACACTACGGGTATTTACCCAAAGAATACAAAAACACTAATTCAAAGGGACACATGCACTCCTATATTTATAGCAGTATTATTTACAATAGCCAGGATATGGAAGCAGCCCAAGTGTCCGTTGATTAATCAAAGGATAAAGAAGATGTTTAAGAAACAGGACTGCCTGGGTAGCTCAGTCGGTTGAGTGTCCCTCTCTTGGTCTTAGCTCAGGTCATGATCTCACAGTTCATGGGATCAAGCCCCACATAGGGCTCTGCACTGACAACACAGAGCCTGCTTGGGATTCTCTCTCCCTCTCTCTCTCTGCCCCTCCCCCGCTCACTCTCATGCTTTCTCTCTCTCAAAATAAATAAATTTTTTTTAAAAAGATGTTTAAAAAACAAAACAAATGAGCAAAGGGGAAAAAGAGAAACTAAGAAACAGACTCTTAACTACAGAGAACAAACTAATGGTCACCAGAGGGGATGGGGGCGGGGTAGGTGGGTGATTAAGGGGATTAAGGAGTGTGCATTTGTGATGAGCACTAAGTGATTAAAATAAAAACTTGAGGAAAAAAAAGTATAAGACAGGCATATTTTCTCTACCCATCCTTCTCTCCTAAATAATTGTTCTCTGAGTTTCTATCTGAGGGAATAGCATGGACATGTAACCAATTTGAACAATCCAGAAGCCTGGGCATCATACCTAATTGTTCCTTCTCCCTTAGCACAATCACTGCATCTCTCTTGATCCAACCTCCTAAATGTCCACCTATTTCTCTCAATCCCCACCTACTCCAGCCTAATCTTTGGCCTCCATAAAGTCACACTTAGACTACTTACTGCAACAGCTTAATTATCAGACTGTTTACTTCCACTCTCATCTTCTTCCAACCCATTTTCCAGAGTAGTCTGGGTTTTACTGAAGCAAAACCCTGATCATGACATTCCCAGCGTAAACCTTCCATGGCTATTAAATGAATGAACAAACACACACCCAGGTCCCAGCACTACATATGTCCTCTCTGCAATCAGACCCCTGCTTACCTGTCCAGCATTCTCAAACCCCTACTCCAGTGGTACTAGAGGTGTCATGTTCTTAAATGACAGGATGCTCACCGTCTGCCTGGATGGCCCTCCCATCCACTTTGCTAACACAGATTCATTCATTCTCTTACCATTCAGACTTCAAGTACATCCTCCTTTAAAAAGGCCTTTCTTGACTCCAGACTCCCAAATCCCAGCTAAGTTAGGTGGCCATTCTGTCTGTTCCCACAGGGCTCAATCACAACATTTGTCATATGGTATCATATTCGCCAGATTATTTCTTACCCTAGTACAATCTCTCCAAAGGCTGAGACTAGTTTTCTTCATCAGCAATTCTCTAACACCTACCATTCTGCCTTGCAAATAATATGCACTCAAATGCTCACTGACCTAACAAATGACCACATGCACTGGCTACAGCAGGAGTCACTGATGGCTCCAAGACAAACTAAACCACGTAAAGTACTGATCAGGATTAGGATAGCTGGTATGGACCTGACGTGATGCTCATTTACAGGACAGCCTCCAACAGTAGAGTAACCTGTACACCTAACAAAGAACGAGTTTCTCACTCTATCCCAAAAAGAGATTAAGTATATTCAAATTTCTGTTCCGTTATGTAAAATGTAGTTGAATACATCTACCTGGTTGTATACAGCACTTTACTAGTATGATTAAATCTTTACTATATGTAACAGGCTCATAAATACTCCTAAATACCACAAAAAGTCCATTTAACTAAAAAATATATAAAGCAAACAAGTTATTATGGATCATCTATATTCACAAATCTTTAAAAATTAATAAGGATTCTTTAACTGCTAAAAATAAAATGCAGTCATAACACAAAATTTATCTTTTCAAACGAGACCCAGAAATCATCTACTTTATGGTACCAAACTTTAAAGATAGGATGTCATCTATACAATTTCTATGCTTTGCAATGAGGAAAACAAGGTGCTCAGAAGGGAAGAACTTCTCAAAATCACCTTTCTTTCAAGAAGTACCAATGTTATCAGTTTCTTGCTTATCTTTCCAGAGGTTTTTGTCTGTATATAAGCAAATACACGTTTTCTCACACTTCTTAACGCGAATAACAACAAATGTTCTGTACCATGTGAAACACATACAGGTTTGAGTCCTGTGCCCATATTCGACAGGAATAGCCCTCAGAGCATGCATACAATTACTAATGACAGCAGAGAGCAACAGTACCATGCATAAGAATGCAGGTTCTAGAATTTTCTAACCTACTTGCTTGCTACTGGTGTAATCTTGGGCAAGTCACCAAACTTCTCTGAACCTCTATTTGCTCAGCTGAAAATGAGACTACCAGTATGCCAGACCACAGAGGCAGAATAGCAATTAAGTGAAATAATCCATCCAAGTCCTTAGCAATATGCCCTGTGCATGCTGAGTGCTGTACAAACCATGGCTAAAGTACAAAAGTAGATCTAAAACCCAACGCTCCTTCCTGCCTCTTGTTCCAAAACTTGTCTTTTTTCTTCAGAATTTGTTTTATACAACTTTAAAACAGAAAAAAACTATAAATTTTAACCAATTGCCACTTATACCAGTTTAGCACACAAAAGTTTTCTGTAATCAGAAATAGCATTTACACACAATTTTTATTTTGCCCTTTAATTGACTTTATTTTGTAATGTAGGTCTATAAATCAATAGCAAACATAAATAATTCTTGTTCATGAATATTATTCTATCATACTGACACAATATTCTCTTAATAGTTTCCAAAACAAATAGAACTCCAATAAGTATCTTTGGGCAAAATGTTTTTCTTTCATAATACTTACTGCCAGATTTTTCTGTAAAAGTTCTATTTATACTTGCAATGTCAACAGTATTATATAACTGGAAACATTTCCTTAAAGTCTCATCAAGGTTGGGCTGTATGTAATCTATTTTTGCTGAACATAAGAGATAGTGGTCCTGTGAACAGTTCTAATGTTCATCTTTACATTTAGAAAGACTGGACACTGTAGACACTGGGTTTGGGTTTATATCTCGTGTTGTCCATCTGATAACATTCTTTTATCATTTTCCCAGTAGAATCAAGGTTCCAAATGCTTAAAATTTAATCATTTATATACATATGTTAACTGATAAGTTCTTCTCAATATTCTCATTTCATGATGCTCTAACACCTACACCTTTGGGACACTGTAATTACTGTTCAGACAAAAGATATACATGTCAGATTTTCTAATTATTAATCTGAATCTTAAGTCCAGGTATTTCCAATTTATTCCAAGTGAAACATAAAATAACTGTAAAATAATAAATTCTGTACTTGTATCTTCCTCTAAACCCAATCCAATCTAATATAAGTATTATTACACACAACCAAATTGTTATTACATATTAAACATAGCTTTTGCAGTGTTAAGATTTAACTTGGCCTCCCATCTGTATTCCCATGGGGAACTGAGGTGGCTCTGTTGGTTAAGTGTCTGACTCTTGATCTTGGCTCAGGTCAGGATCGCATGGTTCGTGGGTTCGAGCCCTGCGTCAGGCTCCACGCTGAGAGTGTGGAGCTTGCTTCGGATTCTCTCTCTCCCTCTCTCTCTGCCCCTCCCTGCTCACTCTCTCTCTCTAAATAAGTAAATAAACATTAAAAAAATTTTTTTTTAATTTCTTCTACAAATTTAGATATGTGAACACTTTCCTGAAGAAAAAAAAATCACAAAGATTATTCAATATGAAAAATGAAATTAAAAACACAGTACCAGGGGCACCTGGGTGGCTCAGTCGGTTGAGCGTCCGACTTCAGCTCAGGTCATGACCTCACGGTTCGTGGGTTTGAGCCCCGCATTGGGCTCTGTGCTGACAGCTCAGAGCCTGGAGCCTGCTTCTGATTCTGTGTCTCACTCTCTCTCTCTGCCCCTCCCCTGCTCACACTGTCTCTCTCTGTCTCTCAAAAATAAATAAATGTAAAAAACATTTTAAAAAAACAAAAAAACACAGTACAATTTTAAATCATCCCTCCCACACCCAAAAAAGAACTCGGGTATATACATTTAACAAAATATGTACAGGATCTGTACATTGCAAGTTACAAAACACTGATAAAAGAAATCAAAGACCTAAACAAATGGGGAGGCATATTATGTTCATGGATTGGAAGACTCAACATAATAAGTATTTCATTTCTCCCCAAACTGACTTTTAAGCTTATTGCAATTCCTTTCCTATCAAAATATCAGCAAGGCTTTTTGTAGACATAGAGAAGTTTATTCTAAATTTACATAAAAGGGTAAAGGCCAGGGAATAGCTAAAACGATACTGACAGAGAAGAATAAAGTGAGACGGAATCACTCCACTCCCTAGTAAGACTCCTTATAGAGCTAAAACACCAACAGAGTACAGGAATGGCAGAGGGATAGACACACAGAAAACAGAAGAGAGAACCCAGAAATACACCCACCCAAGTACAGCAAACGTCTTATTTTTAAAGGTGTGAAAGCACTTCAGTGAAGGACAGAAAGCCTTTTCAAAATATGGTGCTGGAACAATGGCATATCCAAAGGCAAAACAAATCAACCTCAACCTAAACTTCACACATTACACAAACATTAAGTCAAAATAGAACACAGACTTAAATGTAAAACATAAGACCATAAAACTTTAAAAAAAAATAACATAGGAGAAAACGTTCGGAACGTAAGGCTTGGAGAACAGTTCTTCAACAGGACACCAAAAACAGTGTATGCAGAAGAAAAAGCAAAATGAATAAATTGAATATCATCAAAATTAAAAACATCTCTCTGAAACACCCTGTGAATAGTAAAAGACAAGCTATGGACGGGGAGAACATATTTGCCGACCACACATGTGATAAAGTATTGAAAATACATAAAGAGGGGCACCTGGGTGGCTCAGTCAGTTAAGCATCCGACTCTTGATCTTGGCTCAGGTCATGATTTCATGGTTCATGTGACCAAGCTCCCAGTCAGCCTCTGTGCTCACTGCGTGGAGCCTGCTTGGGATTCTCTCTCCCTCTCCCTCCCTCTCTCTCTCTGCCCCTCCCCTGCTAGCAGGCACACCCATGTGCTCTCTCAAAATAAATAAATTTTAAAAAGAAAAAAGCAGTGACAAAACCACATACTGGCAAAGATGCAGAGGAACATAAAATGGCACACTCACTCTGAAAAGCAGTTTGGTGGTTCCTTATAAAACTAAACAGGCAATTATGACACAACCCAGAAATTGCACTTCTAGGCATTTATCCCAGGAAAATGAAAACTTCTATTCACACTAAAACCTATGCAAGAATATTTGTAGCATTAAAAAAAAAAGTTCATACCAGTTTTATTCATAATTGTGAAAAAGTGGAAACAACCCAAATGTCCATTAATTGATGAATGAGTGTCACACACATACCATGGACTACTTAGCAATTAAAAGGAACTAAGTGATATATGCAACAATCTGAATGAATCTCCAGGGAATTATATGGAATAAAAAAAAGTCAATGCCAAAAGGTTACATAACGTTTGTCCATGTATAATGTTTGAAATGTCAAAATTAAAGAAATGAGTAACAAATTAGTGGTTGCCGAAAGTGGATGAGGGGCCAAAACAGTATGTGAGGGAAGTGGGTGTGCTTATAAAAGGGCAACAGGAAGGATCCTTGTGGCAACAGAAGTGCTGAGTATGTTAACTGCGGTGTAAATAAAACATGTATCAAATTAAACACACACGCAGACACAGACACTAGGCCTGGGTGGCTCAGTCCACTGAGCATCTGATTCTTGGTTTTGGCTCAGGTCATAATCTCACAATTCGTGGGATGGAGCCCCACATCTGGCTCTGCACTGACAGTGAGGAGCCTGCTTGGAATTCTCTGTCTCCCTCTCTCTCTGCCCCTCCCCCGATCGCTGTCTCTTGCAAAATAAATACCCAAACATTAAAAAAAAAAAAAAAAAACAAATGAACACTACTACTAAAACTGAGGAAATCTGAATAGACAGATTGTATCAATGTCAATATCTTTGTTGTAATATCGTACTATAGTTTTACAAGATGTTATCATTGGGGGACAGTAGGTATTGGGTAAAGGGTACACAGGATCTCTCTGTATTATTAATTACAACTGTATGGGAATCTACAATTATCTCAATACAAATTTCAATTAAAAATAAAAAATCATTCAATTCAGTTGCACACTGTCATGGAAGTATCCTGTAATAATAATAGCAACGGCAATTTTAAGAATGCACTAGCAGAAGTATGACCATCAGAAAACAATCGAAAAGTGGCAATACTGGCTGGTTCTTTGAAAGAATAAAAAAAAATTGATAAGCCCCTAGCCTTATAAAGCCCCTAGGCTTATAAAAAAGAAAAGAGAGAGGACCCAAATAGATAAAATCATGAATGAAAGAGATCACAACAAACACTACAGAAATACAAACAACTGTACGAGAATACCATGAAAAATTATATGCCAACACACGAGGCAATCTGGAAGAAATGGACAAATTCCTAGAAACTCATGCACTACCAAAACTGAAACAGTAAGAGACAGAAAATTTGAACATACCCATAACCAGCAAAGAAACTGAATCAGTTATCAAAAATCTCCCAACAAACAAATCTCCCAGAGTCCTGGGCCAGATGGCCTCCCAGGGGAATTCTACCAGACATTCATTTTCTTAAAGAGTATTCTCTTTTTATTTTCTTTTTTAAGTTTATTTATTTATTTAGAGAGAGAGAGAGCATGCACACGTGAGTCGGGGAGGGGCAGAAAGAGAGAATCCCAAGCAGGCTCCACGCTGTCAGTGCAGAGCTCGACACGGGGCTCGAACCCAAGGACCATGAGATCATGACCTGAGCCGAAACTAAGAGACACTCAACTGCACTATTCACCATGATCAAATGGGATTTATTGCTGGGCTGCAGGGCTGGCTTAGTGTTCGCAAATCAATCAATGCAATACACCACATTAACACAAGAAAGGATAAGAACTATATGATCCTCTCAGGGGCACCTGGGTGGCTCAGTCAGTTGAGGGTCCGACTTTGTCTCAGGTCATGATCTCGCAGTTCGTGAGTTTAAGCCCTGCGTTGGACTCTGTGCTGACAGCTCGGAGCCTGGAGCCTGCTTCCGATTCTGTGTCTCCCTCTCTGCCCCTTCCCCCCTCATGCTCTGTCTCTCTCTGTCTCTCAAAGATGAATAAACATTAAAAAAAAAAAAAAAAAGAACTATAGGATCCTCTCAATAGATGCAGAAAAAGCATTTGACAAAATACAGCATCCTTTCTTGATAAAAACTCTCAAGAAAGTTGGGAGTAGAAGGAACATACCTCAGCATTATAATTGCCATATATGAAAGACTCACAGCTGTAACATCCTCAATGGGGAAAAACTGAGAGCTTTGTCACTAAGGTCAGGAACAGGGATTTCCACTCTCACCACTGTGGTTCAACTTAGTATTGGAAGTCCTAGCCTCAGCAATCAGACAACGAAAAGAAATAAAAGGCATACAAGGAAGGAAGGAAGAAGTCAAACTTTCACTCTTCACAGATGACATGATACTCTACGTGGAAAACCCAAAAGACTCCACCAAAAAACTGCTAGAATTGATATATGAATTCAACAAAGTCACAGAATATAAAATCAACATAATGAAACTGGTTGCAGAAAGAGAAATTAAGAAAACAATCCTACTTACGATTGCCCCAAAAACCTTAAGATACCTAGGAATAAACCTAATAACCAAAAAAGTAAGTTCTGTACACTATAGAAAGCTTATGAAAGAAACTGAAGAAGACACAAAGAAATGGAAAAACAGTCCATGCTCACGGATTGAAGAACAAATATTGTTAAAATGTCGACACTACAAAGCAATCTACACGTGCAATGAAATCCCCATCAAAAATAACAGCATTCTTCATAGAGCTAGAACAAATAATCCTAAAATTTGTATGGAACCAGAAAAGACCCTGAATAGCCAAAGTAATGTTGAAAAAGAAAACCAAAGCTGGAAGCATCACAATCCTGGACTTCAAGCTGTATTCCAAAGCAGTAATCATCAAGACTGTATGGTACGGGCACAAAAACAGACGCAAAGATCATTGGAACAGAATGGAGAACCTAGATATGATATGGACCCACAAATGTATGGCCAATTAATCTTCCACAAAGCAGGAAAGAATATGGAATGGAAAAGATAGTCTCCTCAAATGGTGCTGGGAAAACTGGACAGCGACATGCAGAAGAAGGAACTTGGACCACTTTCCTATAACATACACAAAAATAAATTCAAAACGGATGGAAGACCTAAATGTGAGTCAGAAAACCATCAAAATCCTATAGGAGAACACAGGCAGCAACCTCTTTGACCTTGGCCACAGTAACCTCTTGCTTGACATGTCTCCAGAGGCAAGGGAAACAAAAGCAAAAATGAACTACTGGGACCTCATGAGGATAAAAACCTTCTGCACTGCAAAGGAAACAGTCAACAAAACTAAAAGGGAACCAACAGAATGGGAAAAGATATTTGCAAATGACATATCAGATAAAGGGTTAGTATCCAAAAACTATGAAGAACTTATCAAACTCAACACCCAAAAACAAACAATCCAGTGAAGTAATGTGCAGAAGACAGGAACAGACACATCGAGATGGCTAACAGACACATGAAAAGATGTTCAACATCACTCATCAGGAAGTTACAAATGTTCAACATCACTCATCATCAGGGAAATACAAATCAAAACCGCACTGAGATACCACCTCACACCAGTCAGAGTGGCTCAAATTAACAACTCAGGAAACAAGAGACGTTGGCAAGAGAGAAAGGGCAACCCTCTTACACTCTTGGTGGGAATGCAGCCACTCTGGAAAACAGAATGGAGACTCCTCAAAAAATTAAACATAGAACTACCCTATTACCCAGTATTTGACTGCTAGGTATTTATCCAAAAGATACAAAAATGCTGATTCAAAGGGGCACATGCACCCCAATGTTTATAGCAGCACTATCAAAAATAGCTAAATTATGGAAAGATCCCAAATGGCTACTGACTGATGAATGGATAAAGAAGAGGTGGGGTGGGGGTGTGTGTGTGTGTGTGTGTGTGTGTGTGTGTGTGTGTGTGTATGCAATGGAATATTATTCAGTCATCAAAAAGAAATGAAATCTTGCCATTTGCAACAATGTAGATAGAACTAGAGGGTGTTATGCTATGAAAAATAAGTCAGAGAAAGACAAATATATGATTTCACTCATGGAATTTAAGAAGCACAACAGATGAACATAGGGAAGGAAAAATAAGATAAAAACAGAGAGGGAGGCAAACCATAAGACTCTTAACTACAGAGAACAAACTGAGGTCTGCTGGAGGGGAGGTGGGTAGGGGGATGGGCTAAAAGGATGACGGGCATTAAGGAGAGCACTTGTTAGGATGAGCACTGGGTGTCATATGTAAGTGGGTTCTACTCCTGAAATCAATACTACACTGTATGTTAACTTACTTGAAGTTAAATGAATAAATTTTTAAAAATAAATAAAAGTGGAAAGTCCCCCTTTTGTTTCTGTGAGGTTTGGGAGGGTTTTTTTGTTTGTTTGTTTTTTAGAGAGAGAGCAAATGCAGGGGAGGGCAAAGGGAGGGGGGCGGGAGGGAGAAAGGGATGGGAGGAGGGAGAGGAGAGGAAAGAGAGGAAAGAAGAGAGAGAGGAGAGAGGGGGAGAGGGAGGGGAGAAGGAGGGGGAAGGGGAGGGAGAGAGACAATATCTTAAGCAGGCTCCATGCTCAATGTGGAAACTGACACAGGGCTCAATCCCACAACCCTGGAATCATGACCTGAGCTGAAATCAAGAGTTGGATATTCAACTGACAGAACCACTCAGCCACCCCTCTGTGAGGTTTTAATATTGATCACAGAAAAGACATTAACTGAAGACATACCCAAAATTCAAAGAACTCACTTTTCCAGAAGGATATATCCAATGCCCAGTAAGGATTAATTTTTGCTAAAGCTTTCTTCTAAATTGTGTTATTCCCAAAAGGCTACTCTAATGTTGTGATTGAGAAACAATTCTACATAATAGATTTAGGCATTTGTTAAAAAGAAGGAAACTCATTCTTATGTATTATCATTCATCCATCCATTCAACAAATTTCTCACAACACTTGCTATGTATAAGAACGAGGCTGGGGACTCAGATGCCATCACATCCCACGACCTATCCTTCAGCCTGTTCTCAAGCACCTTCCCAAGTAGTAAGGAAAATTAAATAAACATAAAAGGACATCCAGTTTTACTGAGACCAGGAGACAGCTGCTGATTAGATTTTAATACAATTAAGTCTAATGTTTAATTTCTCTGCATATGACTGAGTACTGTGAAAACACTGAGGTTATGAAATACTAAGGGTATAAAATACTGAGGTTATGAAAATATTAGAAATTTCAGTTTTATTTTCATAGTGGTTATCATCTAGTCACTAAGTATTTTTATAAACTACAAAAATGCAAATAATGAACAATGGGGTTTTATTTTTATTTTATTTTTATTTATATATGAAATTTATTGTCAAATTGGTTTCCATACAACACCCAGTGCTCATCCCAAAAGGTGCCCTCCTCAATACCCATCACCCACCCTCTCCTCCCTCCCACCCCCCATCAACCCT
>NW_024412405.1:15568055-15696009 GCF_014898765.1 Herpailurus yagouaroundi
AAACTTAACAGGAACCCATGGGGGAGGGGAAGGAAAAAAAAAAAAAAGAGGTTAGAGTGGGAGAGAGCCAAAGCATAAGAGACTGTTGAGAACTGAGAACAAACTAAGGGTTGATGGGGGGTGGGAGGGAGGGGAGGGTGGGTGATGGGTATTGAGGAGGGCACCTTTTGGGATGAGCACTGGGTGTTGTATGGAAACCAATTTGACAATAAATTTCATATATAAATAATAAATAAATAAATAAATAAATAAATAAATAAATAAATAAATAGAAACTATTTTTTCCCCTTCCCTTCCCCCCATGGTCTTTTATTAAGTTTCTCAAGTTCCACATATGAGTGAAAACATGAGATCTGTCTCTGACTTATTTCACCCATCATGATACCCTCCAATTCCATCCACGTTGTTACAAATGGCAGGATTTCATTCTTTCTCATTGCCAAATAGTATTTCATTGTATATATAAACCACATCTTCTTTGTCCATTCATCAGTTAATGGACATTTGGGCTCTTTCTATAATTTGGCTATTGTTGAAAGTGCTGCTATAAACATTAGGGTACCTGTGCCCCTATGAATCAGCACTCCTGTATCCTTTGGATAAATTCCTAGTAGTGCTATTGCTGGGTCGTAGGGTAGTTCTATTTTTAATTTTTTAAGGAACTTCCACACTGTTTTCCAGAAGGGCTGTACCAGTTTGCATTCCCACCAACAGTGCAAGAGGGTTCCCATTTCTTCACATCCTCGCCAGCATCTGTTGTTTACTGAGTTGTTAATTTTAGCCACTCTGACTGGTGTGAGGTGGTATCTCAGTGTGGTTTTGATTTGTATTTCCCTGATGAGGAGTGACGTTGAGCATCTTTTCATGTGCCTGTTGGCCATCTGGATGTCTTCTTTAGAGAAGTGTCTATTCATGTCTTCTGCCCATTTCTTACTAGATTATTTGTTTTTTGGGTGTTGAGTTTGGTAAGTTCTTTATAGTTTTTGGATACTAATCCTTTATCTGATATGTCATTTGCAAATATCTTCTTCTATTCTGTCAGTCGCCTTTTAGTTTTGTTGATTGTTTCCTTTGCAGTGAAGAAGCTTTTTATCTTGATGAGGCCCCAATAATTTGTCCTTTTATTTCCCTTGCCTTCAAATCAATGTTCTTAGTCGTATGAGGTCACGTGAATGGCAAAACAATATAGTTTTCCCTAGATCTTCATCTTAAAATACCAACATTTCCTAGAACTAGTGTCCATTCCTGTATCATTGTGCATGAAGTAGCAACTGAACAAGGATCGGTTTAAAAATTCATGCTTAATTTCTCATAAAACAACATCTGACAACCTTGAAAATAATCACTTATCCTGTTATCCATTCAATACACAATACAGTTCATTATTTTTAATTTTTATTTTAACGTTTATTTATTTTTGAGACAGAGAGAGACAGAGCATGAACAGGGGAGGGAGACACAGAGAGAGGGAGACACAGAATCGGACGCGGGCTCGAACTCACGGACCGCGAGATCGTGACCTGAGCTGAAGTCGGATGCCCAACCAACTGAGCCACCCAGGCGCCCCTACAGTTCATTATTTAAAATACTTGCAAGCCTACCTATAGAAATACTAGATTTCATGTGAAAACATGCCATTCAAATTGTTATACTCGTTTATTAGAAACTTGAACATGAGAGATGGATTTAAGGTCTAATCTTCAAACTACTATTCAAATATGAAAAGATAAGCTGTAATAAAATACAACTAATGAAGAAAATACATCAGAAAGCCAATTACAAATGATGTTATAAACAGTGGTAGTGGAAAACAGAAAGACCACACTTGTCTAAATACAGAAAAATGTTATTCTTGCTCCCAGCTAACCCAACTCTATCCCTTCATTTAAACTTTTACTGAGCACCTACCAGAGATTAAAATAATAATGGCAAAATAGGATACTACCTATCTTTAAGATGTGTGTGTCTCTCTCTCTCTCTCTCTCTCTCTCTCTCTCTCACACACACACACACACACACACACACACACACACCGAGGAATATTACTCAGCCATAAAAAAAAGAATTAAATCTTGCCATTTGCAACATCATGGATGGACCTAAAAGGTATTATGCTTTATGCTAACTGAAATAAATCAGGAAAAGATAAATACCATACGATTTCATTTATTTTATTTTTAAAGGTTTTAGTTTTAATAAACCTCTACACTCAACATGGGGCTTGAACTCAGAACCCCAAGATCAAGAGTCACATGCTCTACCAACTGAGCCAGCTAGGCACCCTCCATACAATTTCACTTATATGTAGAATCTAAAAAACAGCATAAGCAAACAAACAACAGACTCTTAAATATAGAGAGCAAACTGATGACTACTGGATGGGGTGGGGTAGAGAGATGGGTAAAATAGATAAAAAGAATTATTTATTTTATAAAAAAGAGATGAAACACACAGTAGGGGAATATACTCAATAATACTATAATAATGTTGTATGATGACATGACTACACTTATTGTGGTGAGCACTGAATCATGTGTAGAATTGTCAATCACTATGTTGTCCATCCACCTAAAACTAACATTGTATACTAATTATACTTCAGTAAAAATAATGACAATGGTAATAACAACAATGAGATTCTACCTATCCTTAAGAAGTTCACAATCTTTTGCATTAGAACATGATGTTTAAAAAGTCACTAAGGTACTTTCTTTCCTTCTGTCTAAATGTGAATAGTAAATGCCCATCCCCATTTCACAAATGAGGTCCAAATGTGATGAGAAAGCACCATGATACGTTTGTGACAAACAAATGTAGGCATAGATTTTGTTTTCTGATTTAGCAAAACTATAAACGTGATACTGATTTTCTTACCAAGCAAATAGAGAAAACTATCATTTCAGACATGGCTACCATTTAATCCACCACATTAGACAGGCATTCCTGCCCGATATAGCTCAGACATTCTGTTAGGTCTATCAAAAAAGTGATTTCAGACCCTAGAATTCATTATTTCCTTAAGACCATGCAGCAGGAATGAGAGTCAGGTCATTTTCACATTGCACTGCAGTTTTCTCTAATGATAAATCTCTAAACAATACTTGTGTCTGACTACTTCATAACATTGAAATGGATGCAACTGTTTTAGAAGACTAATTGGAAAGTGATCATCAACATCCTTCCTTAAATCACAGTTTCCGACAGATCAAGAATATTTCCCCATCTTAAATCTTAAAACTCCTGCCAAAAAATATTCATATGCCAGATACAAAAAAACTTCATATCATTGATAGACCCGTACCACTCTGTAGGAACAATGTGACACTACTGAATTTTAATACATAAACCTTTTATTGTGTTAAAAATGTAATCATAAAACATACCAAGCCCAAGTAATTTTCAAAATGCACCTAGTAATTTTTCAAGAATGAAAATGGAAGGGTGCCACAACCATAAATAATGTCAACTACAGCATTATAATAAGAAATGATCCATTGATACTTACAATGCTGCCAGCCAAATTCTATTACAAACTTTCACATCAATTTCTAATCACAGAAGTTAAATAAAGTACATCACACAATTTAGAAGCTGGGAAGTATAACAAATGAATAAACATTTAATAAACTCTTTTACACAGTCAGTTTAAAGCAATGTATTAAACCATGGGTGATATTTCACCACAGAAGATTGGCATATATTTTACAGCAGCCCAGCTCTACCGCCTACAGCAACAAGCACACAACTTGTTAGTCTACAAGTCAGGAGACCCGGACAAATTCACTGTTGGTGAGACGCTCTCCCTAACTCGCTGGGCTACCTGAAGCAGCCAGTGTGGCCATGCTAAATGTGAGGTCTGGTAAACCAGACAACTGAAACAGAGGATCTAACGTTCTTTTCTGATAAACACACTTTTAATAGGAGGGTCAGTAGGCCATGACACCACCACCCCCCTCACCATCTCCTGTATACTGCCATCATATACAATTTAATCTTTGTTTTCTACAGTTGGCTATTATCTGTGTTTGACACAAACTAAGATGATGAATGTCCCAAACTACACAGGTCTTTCTGAGAAATTAAGACATGTGAACATTCTGAGAATTGTTGTAAGTCGCCAAATCATGACAAACAAAAGGGCACATAGCTCTACAGCTCTCTGAACTCTGAATGCACTAGCACTGCTTCACTTTCTCCCTTCGCCGAATTTCACAAATAAATTATCAGTTCTTAGCTTTACTAACTGACATCTGACAATGAATATAATATTTTATTGGGTATTTTGGGGAAGAACCATCTCAAGAGTTCAAGTACAGCAGTGAAGCTAAAGAAAAGCAAGAAGTCATTTTAAACGACCATAACAATATGCCATGGCCTTAACGATTCTGCTAAAAGGGAGATTTAAAAAAGCAAATAATAAAGTAGAAAATAGGTAGGAGGTGTAAGTTTCTGCAAATATTCTTGCAGTACTAGGGAAGAATCAATATTTTTTAAGACATGCTTTATCTAAGACAATAATTGAAATTTTTTAAATTACCACACTGCAGCAGAGCTCAAACCACCAGAACAGTGTGGACTCAGTAATGACATGGTCATTTAGTATATGGTCTCCAGTGAAAATTAACTGGTACAAATTGCTGTGCCGATTACCTACCACCTCCCAAGGTGAGCTAATTGCTAAAATGAAAAAACCTACCCAACAGAAATTTCACATAGTTAAGAAAATTCTATTAACATATCAAGTCTGTTTTTTAAAAGTCTTAATTTTCAGGGGCGCCTGGGTGGCGCAGTCGGTTGAGCGTCCGACTTCAGCCAGGTCACGATCTCGCGGTCCGTGAGTTCGAGCCCCGCGTCGGGCTCTGGGCTGATGGCTCAGAGCCTGCAGCCTGTTTCCGATTCTGTGTCTCCCTCTCTCTCTGCCCCTCCCCCGTTCATGCTCTGTCTCTCTCTGTCCCAAAAATAAAAATAAACGTTGAAAAAAAATTTTTCTTAAAAATAAAAGTCTTAATTTTCAGAGATATAAAAACTGTATTTCTACAGATCCTACATGTGTGATTGTACCCTATTTTCAAAAAAAAAATCTTTATATACATTATTCTCACCAATCTTCACAAAAAATCCTTTTAGGTGGCACAGTGAAAACTGCTAGGAATATGCAGGTAACTTGTTTAAGTCTATATTTACTTACATAACTTAACCAATAATCATAGGATTATCAAGTGCCAAAGCCAAGATTAAAAACCTTGGTTTCCTGTTATTCCAGAGGGTTAATAATACCAGTAATAAAAGTGTGAGTTTACAAAAAAGCATGAAGAAAAATACTGCCAAACCAAAATCTAATTATGTTCTGTTTGCAAAGTAAATTACAGGAGTGGGATGATCATTCTTCTGGTGAGAACTTTATCTTATCAAAAACATAGAAAAAAATAAACAAAAAAACCCACCTCATTACCCTACAGGTTAACTTGTCACTCTTAACCATCCCAAATAAAGGTGAGAATGTATAATTTAAGAGAGGATTCCAAAAAGTCAGTGTCAGAAAGTCCTGCACAAAAGCATATAGAAAATCCTTTAAGCCCTCACTTGGAACCTATTTATTGTGGCCATCTCGTTTCTCTCAGTCCCAATAGATTAAAAGCTGCAGAGAGTAGAAACTATAGACAAACATAAGTGAGCAACAGGATGTCCAGCCTAAGGGAGTGAGGAAGTTTGGCCAACACAGAAGAGGCAACGGACTGCAGGAACCCCCAAGGGCCTCAAAGTAAAAGAACTATATTTCTGATCTCAAGTCATCAAGAAAATTAAACCGTCTTTAGTGAAATCTTTTGGGGGGGGGGGTAAAAAACTATATAATACAGTGAGAAAAGCTTTCTGTCAAAATTATCTTGACTTGGGGCGCCTGGGTGGCTCTATCAGTTGGGCGTCCGACTTCAGCTCAGGTCATGATCTCACAGTCTGTGGGTTCGAGCCCCGCATCAGGCTCTGTGCTGACAGCCTGGAGCCTGCTTCAGATTTTTGTGTCTCCCTCTCTCTCTCTGCCCCTCCCCTGCTCTCGCTCTGTCTCTCTCAAAAATAAATAAAGGTTAAAAAAAAAAATCTTAAAAAAAAAATTATCTTGACTTATTCTTGATACTTACAGTAGAAAATGTAGTTATCTGGAAAATTCTCTTGTGTTAGATACATATGCATTTAAGTGTTGTGTATTTATTTTATTAATCTATTTCACTCAAAATCCTGCAAATATTTTTAAATGTTTTCTTTCAACATTAAATAATGTTTATTTTAAATGTTATCCAAATGCTATTAACTAGAAATAACTAGGATGGCCACTGAGGGTTTTGGTTCCAAGATACAAACCTACTGCAGCATGAAACTGAGATAAAGCATCAGCTAGTTGTCCAGCTGCAAGTAATTTCTTGCCCAATTCAAGATGTTTCTCAACATCTGCATTTACTCCACATTCAGCACCTAAAAACAACAACAAAAATCAGTTAACTCTCCATGACCAAGATTCAATTCTGAATAAAATGTTAAAAATACAGTTATCTCCCTCAAGCATTTGCCCAGATAAGAGTCACAGAAGCCAAAGACATAGCTTTAGCTATAGAAAAGGTAACTTAATAAAGCACAGTGCTTCGTTTAAAGCATATAAGCCACCCAAAAATACACCCTGGTCATATCAAAAGAATGTAACTGTCTCCAAAATATAAGGGAAACTGCATAACCCAGTAGTAAAAATACATCGAACAACAAAGTCAGAATTCCTTTGTTAAACTAGAATCTCATTTTAATGGGTATTATCACCAAGTCCACTCTAATATTCAAGTACTAATTAAGCATCTACAATGCATTAGGCACTATTCTAGGTATTTGGGATAAGTGAGCAAAACACACACACACACACACACACACACACACACACACACACACCTCTGCCACTCACGGCACCTGACATTATGAAGGGAGAAGGCAGACACGAGAAATACATACACTACACAGTATGTTAGGTGAGAAGTACCACGGAAAAAGTCAAGCCACATGAGGGCACCAGAAGTGCTGGTGCTTCCAGTATTAAAGAACATGGTCAAGGGCGGGCCTCATGGAGAAGCTGACATCTGAGCAAAGACAAAGGAAAGGAAGGAACTCACCAGGCAGATATGTAGAAAAAGAACTTTCTAAGAGGAACCAGTTAGTGCAAGGGCCCTAAGTCAGGAGAATGCCAGCTTATGTTTCAGAAACAGCAGGGAGACCAAGACGGCTACCCCAGAGCCAACAAGGAAAACAGTACTAGAAGATGAGGTCAAGAAGCAGAGGGCCATGTACAGCTTTGGTTTCACTCTGGGTAAAATGGGGAGCTCATGAGGAACTGTGAGTAAAATAACCTCCTCTGACTGACTAGGCCAGTTATCAATGTGCTACCTCTCTCCTCTGAATTCATCTTTCAGTACCTGGCTTTAAAAATGGACTGGAGTTTTTAAGCATTTCTTCTTTATACTGAGTACAATATTACACTCTGTCAAGTAAAAGGTACTGAAGGGGCACTGCAGGAAAGACACCTTCAGGGTCTTGTTGCTATCTTTATTTTGTTCTGGTTCCTACTGCACGGTACCTATGGGGAGGATACCCAGTGGCTCCCAGTCCCAGCCATATGCCCCTGGGTCCAGTCCCTCAGCAACCTGGTAGCCTTGACCAGGCACTACCTCCCAATGAGGACACCATGAAGTCCAGGTTTTATGCCCACACACAGCACCCTGACTCCCCCCCCCCCCCACACACACACACACACAGGCCAACCAACCCGGGTTCAACTACACTTAAGAGGGTTATTTCCTGCTTGCCCAGCTACAGTGGACCAGCTCTAATCTCAGCAACTCAGCAAACTTTTCTACCAGCAACTTAAGGTTGTACCTCTACCTTCTCTAATAAGATCTTAAACCCAAGACTTTAGTAGTTCACCCCTCTAAGTTGGCCCTTCTTTGGGGACCATCTGTTAGCCCCAGAATATCCTTTAGAGCTCCCTTTACATCTTTATAGTTATTCTCCTATCATAGCTTAACAATTCTTTATATTAAACTTCCCTCTTTTAAATTACTCTGTGGTCTCTGTCTCCTGAATGGATCCAGACTTATATACAGTTGGCACTGGGGAATGGTCCTAGCAGACCCACAAAGACAGGATTTAAGGACAAGTTTGGTCATATCCTTGAGCTTGAATGTAGTGATGAGCTCATTGTCAATGAGAAATAAGATGTCAGTAATCCATAGCAGGTATTAGAATCATAATTAATCAAGATACCATTTGTGGTTGACAGTAATCCCATGCTAACTAGAAAACCGAGACTGTTGTTGCACTTGACCCCAATAACAGTAGTGATGAAGGTAAGGACTGTGGTTCGGGGGGATTCTTCTGAGTGCATTAGAGCACTTTCAGAGACAAAGGAAGAAGCAGCTCAGCCCGAGCCCTCAGCTCAAGTCTCTTTCTGCGAGCTTCCATGTCAGCCCTAAAACAATTTCTTATTTTTGTAGCCACACAGCCGATTGAGCTGAAAATCAAACACAAAATTGAATGTAACGTGTGTAGAAGGGTGCATATGGAAACTAAGAAGCCAAAGCATTTCTCATTTATGGTGAGCATGAGGTTCCACTATTCAGATACTTAGAATGATGCTAAAATAGACACTGCCCGAAAAAAATTCAGAACAATCATCACTTGGGAAGGTGGGAGAAAGGACAGACTGGGAAAGGGCAGATGAGAACCTTCTGGGGTGATAATGTTGTAATCTTGATAGAGGTTTGGGTACACAGGGAGGTGCAGTTATCAAAACTCAGCAAATAGACACTTAAAATATGGACATTTTATTATGCATAAATTTTACCCCCCAAAAAGCTGTTGATGATGTGCATGTTAAAGTGTTTAGGGAAATCTGCACGGATATTATGAAATATATATATTTATGTTTGTGTATTTATTTTGAGTGGGGGAAGAGACAGAAAGAGAGGGAGAGATAATCCCAAGCAAGCTCCACACTGTCAGCGCAGAGCCCCATACAGGGCTCGATCTCACAAACCATGAGATCATGACCTGAGCCAAAATCAAGAGTCAGACGATTAACCAACTGAGCTACCCAGGTGCCCCTTGAAATATATTTTTTTGAAAAGAATTAATGGGTAGAGAAATGCCCAGATATGTGTTAAAACCAAGTATGATAATTATATTAATGGCAGAATCGAGATGATGGATATAGGAGCATACATTACAAAATTCTTTCAACTTTATGAAATGTTTTAATAATACAATTTTCGGAAAATATACACTATAGTGTTGTAGTGGGGGAATACACGCAAGGTGCTGTAAGGACACAAGTTAGGGCACCTAACACCTATAGTTAAATAAAATTTAAAATTTGGGGTGCCTGGGTGGCTTGGTGGGTTGATTGTCCAACTCTTAATTTCAACTAAGGTCATGATCCCAGGGTCATGGGATGGAGTCCTGTGTCAGGCTCTGTGCTGAGCATGGAGGCTGCTTAAGATTCTTAAGATTCATTCATTTCTCTCTCTCTCTCTCTCTCCCTCCCTCTCCTCCTCTCTCCTGCTCTTTCTCTCAAAAATAAATTTTTTAAAAAATGAAAACAATTTCAATTTCTCAGTCATTAGTCACAGTTTAAGTGCTGGAAAGCTACCGGCTAGTCCAGGAAACAGTGCACATAATATTGAACACTTCCCATCATCATAGAAAGTTCTAATGGACGGCACTGAGGGGGGTTTTACTGAAGTATCACCCAAAATCCAAAGGAAAAATGGGGACAATACCGCCTGCATGAAAAAGCCTTAAGAGGGAAAAAAAAACCCAACACTCCAAACACAAAGAACATCACCTTTAAATGCCCAGACGGAAGAGAATTAATGAGGCTTTCAATAAATTAAAGTCCTGCATTTCAGCTCTCTCTCCTCTCCATCATGATTTAATTATTCTGGAGTGGGTCATTTTAAGTGCTAGGTGAGTCTCATAAATAGCCAGCATGGAAGAGGGAAATTATAAGGTATCCTGTTACAACAACCCAGGTAACTTGACAGCGAGGCGATCGAGAGTGTGGAGTAGGAGTGTGGAGGAGAAGCCATGAAAAAAAAGAAGAGTAGATTGCTCAGAGGAATAGAAGAGAGAAAGACAACTACACATGACTTGCGGTGACTGGCTGGATGTGGAGGGCGGGTGAAGAAAGACCAGGAGTGCAGGGTCCAGGATATCCACAACAATGTGGGCAACTATGTGAGCCTGCCACTTTAGCCATCAAAAGCAACTGAATTCTTTATTTCATCTAACATAGCAAAGAGCTGAAAGAAATGCACTCTATCTTGCTATTTTCCCTACTAAACAAAGTAGCTTTTTCAGCTTCCAGCGTTCCTAGTTTCTGTGCAGTGTCTTATTACCTTGGCTGCCTGATGGACCCCTCCACACAAGGAAGACAAGGAAGGCAGGGAGGGAAGGAGAAAACCTTAACTTGATGGCCTCAAAAACTTAGGATCCTGTGAACCCTGTTTGTTTGGGGCAACAATGTGAAGACGTCTACCCTATTTAAGAATGTGTGAGTAACATGTAGAGAAATTAGTTGGGAGTTTTCAATGGGCTGGGAAAGCATTATTTTTCCCTTTATTTTTTTTTAATGTTTATTTCTTTATTTTGAGAAAGAGAGAGAGAGAGAGAGAGAGAATGAGCAGGGGGAAGGGCAGAGAGAGAGGGAGGGAGCATTCCAAGCAGGCTCCAGGCCTCAAGCACTGTAAGATCCCATGAACCATGAGATCGTGACCCGAGGCAAAATCAAGAGTTGGATGCCTAACTGACTGAGCCCCCCAGGTGATGTGGGAAACAAAGGCAGAAGGAAACAGCAGATAAAATTAAATTTCCTTATAACCTGCAACCCATTAACAACTACCTGAGGCTAGAGTTTCTCCAGGAACTCCCTACCGTCTTAATGCTAATGCTTTGCCAGAGGAAAAACCACCTTAGCTTGACAATAGCTAGGCCTCCAGTATCCTGTGAGTCTTCTTTAGCAGATGAAAATCTCTTTGGAAACTTCCTCTTGACATTACCTCCCACCAAATCCCAACTGTATAAGCAGTCTCTCCACAGGGTCCCAGAGCAGCTCTTCCTGCCCATGGGTCTTATCCCCGTGCTTTAATAAAATCACTTTTGCACCAAAGATGTCTTCAAGAATTCTTTCTTGGCTGTCGGCTCCAGACCCCACAAACCCCACTATCATCCCAAAACCTCATCACCAGGCACCCCTATTTTTCCCTTTAAAAATGAGAATATAGGCTCTTGCTCTGTAAATTCACTATGCAGTAACGATTCAGAAACCAGTTACGTTCTGACAGTGAGGGTCACCTGTAGTTCCACCTAATTCCATACCATATCCAAAAATAACCTGCTTTTTCATAATGAAGACTACGGAAACCAAGGTATTTCATTAAGCAAATGTTACTGAATATACACTATGTGTTAAACTGTGGCCATAACAGAGATGAACAGGGTGGTCTTCCTCAAAGAGGCAATGAGGAGAATCCCTCAGGCTTTAGTCATTTATGAGAATGCCCTAGCGGGCAGGGTTCCCATCAGTGACTCTGGAGAAAGGCTGTTTTTGAACATTACACTGGCATCTCTGCCACATATTGAAGTATTTACAGAATATATAATATGAAGAACAGCACTGACTTCAAAATAATCTTGAAAGGAAAATGAAAGTATAAGTGAAATAAGATTGGCCATATGTTGATAAATTCTGAAGCTGGCTCACAATACTATTCCCTCTACTTTGGTATATTTTTAAGATTTTCCCAAATCAAGTTTTTAAAAAATTTAAATCCTTTCAATAAAGAGAAAACTGGCTTATAAAAATCTCTTACACTGGGGCCCCTGGATGGCTCAGTCGGTTAAGCATCCGACTTTGGCTCAGGTCATGATCTCATGGTTCATGAGTTCAAGCCCCGCATTGGGCTCTCTGCTGACAGCTCAGAGCCTGGAACCTGCTTCAGATTCTGTCTCTGTCTCTCTGTCCCTCCCCTGCTCGTGCGCTCTTTCTTTCTCTCTCTCTCAAATATAAAATAAAACATTAAAAAAAAAAAAACCTCTTACATCAAAAATGTTTTGAAGTAAGTGGACCACAGGGACTAGCACATGAGCCTACCTCCCAACATACTCAAATTTACAGAAGCTATTTAAAGAATAAATGCATAACCTTGCTGGGGGTGAGGGGGGAATTTTTATTTAAAGAAGAAGGCCATCAGAGAAACAGAAATCTTAGGGGGAAAATGTAGAAAGGACAGAATAGGGTTAGTGGGCAAAATCACATACAAACACCATTCCGGGGAATGTGTGCCATGGAGGTAGATGCAGTCCTTTGTGCTCCAAACTCCAATACAAGGAAAAGGAAGGGACCCTTGGATTTCCCAGCCTCCAGACAATTGGCCTTCTCCCACAAACTGCTCTCACACTGGCAATGAGCAATTCTGAAATTTACCAAGATAATCATAAAATCAATCTTTAAGAAACTAATACCAAGTAAGAGAATTTAGGGGAAATAATTAGTGGAACAAATAATAAAAAAATTCTAAAAATGAATATAATGGCCATTCTTACAAATTCAAAAGGATGCAGCATTCATAACACACAGAACAAACCAACTATTTATTCATTTATTGCTGCAGCAGTGGAGAAAAAGACAGATAAAATCATTTCTAAGTGCCATAACAAACTGCCAGAGGAAAGGAGGAGTACTTAATACAAAGGGGTCAAATAAGTCTTCCCTAAGAAGATAATGTTTGAGTTAAAACACAAAGGGGTATGGGGATAGGGAGGATCCTGAATGACAAGTGCCTCCAGAATGCCAAAATATGTCCAGACAAGGAGTACAAAACAAGTGCAAAGGGCTTAGATAGGACCAAGCTCACCTTCAAGGAATCAAAAGGAGGCTCCAGCATGTTAGGAAGGATAGAGGACAGGTGCCTGAGTGGCTCAGTCAAACTTCGGACTCTTGGTTTCAGCTCAGGTCATGATCTCATTGTTCCTGAGACAGAGCCCATTCAGCTCAGGTTATGATCTCACGGTTCCTGAGATAGAGCCCCATGTAGGGCTCTGCGCTGGCAGGATGGAGCCTGTTTGGGATTTTCTCTCTCCCTCTCTCTCTGACCCTCTCCTGCTCATGCGCAAGCACATGTGTGCTCTCTCTCTCTCTCTCAAAATAAATATTTAAAAATAATAAAATTAAAAAAAAAAAAAAGGATAGAGGATGCAGGCAAGATAGATCACAATGGGCCTTTCAGGCCAAGGTATGAAACTTACATTTTATTCTAAGTACAAAGACACATCATTAGAAGGGTCTTACTAAGGAACTCACTACCTGATTTACATTTTAAAAAGACCCCTGCTGGCTGCAGTGTGGAAAAGAGATTAGAGGCAGACAAGAATGTGAAGAAGTGTGGTGGGTAGCAAGCTGCATTATAGTATATACACTCTGATTTCATTTATGCTTAAAATATATATATAACATATATTCCTAGATTAACCTTTTCCAGTAAAAATGTACTCATGTACTAATACAGTACAAACTTAATAAACTGAGAAAGATGTTCCTGATTGAATAATCACTTGCAACTGAAAACTCTTGTAAAGAATATTTGCAAACACTATATACATATAATATTTTACAACGAAGCAGCCAATTAAGTCAGGAAAGAAAAGCAAAATAACCCTGCCTCCTTTCTCAGAGGACTGTGCAGCTGGGGAGATTCCAACAGGACAGAGGATGTTAGATCTCATTGTCTTCCTACCCCTGGACCTTTCCCCCAAGCACTTCAATAAAATGGTTTCATTCCTCCCACCCCCAAAAACAACAACAACAACAACAACACCCTGCCTCACTTGTTTAAGTGTAGTTCAAAGGGACAGCATTATAATCAGATACTGCAGAGAATATAGGTGATATAGATCCTAAAATTTAAAACAATCCTTATCTTTTACAGATTCTAAAATATTTATGAATGAAATGAGAGCATGTATGATAGGTTTAAAAATAATCCATGGGTATAGATGCAATAAGATCAATCATGAGTTGGTAACTGTTAAAGCTAGGAGATGGGTACCTAGGGGTTCATATACCATTCCCCACTTTTGTAAATGTGTGCAATTTTCCACAATAAAATTTTATATTAAATCTCTTTAAGGGATTAGGGGTGGAATATTAAAACAGTTAAAGATAGCTCATTTTCATTTTTTAAAAGATAATTTCTAATATAAGCTATCCATCCATAAACATTTATAGTGCCTAGTGTAAAATACAAAAATTTGTGCATCGCTCATGAAGGGAGAAATGTGTGTACAGAAGCCATGGTAAATTAAAGTAGAGAATGACTAAGAATCAAATAAGAATGGTGAAAGCACTGTGTGTGAACTCTGGAACAATCCAGCCCATTACAGGAGGCTCAAGTAATTACAGGGCCATGTCGATGGGATTCTGTGTATTCTCAAAATGCAGGGGGTATGAAGGGGGTAGTCTTCAAAATAGTATGAAGGTTTCATTTAAAACATTTTCCTGATACATTTTCTCAAAGGGAGGATCAGATCAATGTACTCAATACAAGATTCCAGACTGCCCGAGGAGGGAAGAAATTTGGGCATGAGATAAACTATTAGTGAAAATGTTTTCCTTATCCAACTATGAAAATGTTTAACAGGAAAGATGTAACACAAAAGGAATTAAGAACCTACTATGGGCTGGATACTTTCAGTGTCATAATTTCACTTAATTTTCACAACAACCCTAGAAAATAAACATGTTTCATACTCTTACAGCTCAGAAAACTGAGGTTTAAAGAAGTTACCCATGCTGCTAGAAGACTCACAGTATCTGTCAAAACAAGATTCAATTCCAAAGCCCAACTTTCTTTTCAGCATAGGCCATGATCCTTTTCCCTATCTAATCTAGGCTAGGTGTCCCGCAGTTACTAAGCCCTGTATGCTTCATTCACTCGACCCATCATTTAATATGACATTTTAGCACAATGGTTTCCAACCTCCAAGGCTGATTTGAACTTAGGTCTAGTGAGAAGCCAGGAATGCATCTGCCAAGTTCTCTGAACTATTCCATCAAGTCATTTTGGGTCAGACATTCCTCACTGAGTCATTGTGGTTTCCTGCTTTCACAGTGGTTGGAAGGAACCAGAGCTCAACACCCAACTGACTCTCCACCACCTCCCCACAGTGCCCTTAGAAGAACCCTCCTTGGCTACCCTCGCAGGTGTGGCAGAACTACAACCAGGAACCAGGGACCACCATCAACTGCCAGCTCAACCTGGAGCTCTCTGACTCCTACTTCTGCCTACTTCTGCCTCCATGCCTTACTACTTTGACCTCAATGGTGTGGCTTTGAAGAACTTTGTCAGATACTTTCCTCTCCAAGCTCAAGAGAGGAAACATGCTAAGATACTGAGGAAGCTGCAGAACCAACCAGGGGACCAAATCTCAAATCTTTCAGGATATCAAGAAACTAAACCATGGTAAGTGAGAGAGCTGGCTGAAGGCAATAGAGTGTGCAAGTGTTACCTTGGAAAAACGCATAAATCTGTCACTACTGAATGCACAATACTGCACAAACTGGTCACTGACAAAAATGACCGCTACTTATGTGACCTCACTGACATTTATTACCTGAATGAGCAGGCGAAATCCATCAAAAAATGGGGGCCCCAGAACTGGTATGGCAGAGTATCTCTTTGATAAGCACATCCTGGGAGACAAGTAACAATGACAGCTAAGCCTTAGGCTGGCTTCACATAGTCATGAGGTTGACTTCCCTGGTCACCAAAGATAAGCATGCACGCTGAGGTTACCTTTAACTTTTCTGTAAACTATACCAACACTTCCACTTAAGTTATTTCATTTGTACTGTTCCCTCAGATAAATTTAATTTGGTATATACCCTCCAAAAAAGTTATGCCTTACTCTCACCCCAAAAGTTAAGTTACTCTTCAAACTAAATTTCTCTCACCTTCTAGGATTACAAGAGGTATCCAGCATTTCTCTGTCCCTTCTAAATGAAACTCAGATCTTTATTACGTTACAATTTTGTCCAATATAATTTCTATTTAATGTGATAAGTAAATACCACCTCCTCTACAAGAATTTTCTGTGGCCCTCTCCAATCATCCAGAAAGAATGATTATGCCTTCAGTGCACCTTGGTCACGTCTCCCTAACAGACCCTGCCACAGCATAAAGGTTGTTGCATAGGCGCCTTTCTCCCTGCAAGAGGTGGTGTACCTTCTATCTGGGATCTTCTCTCACCTTCTTCCAAATCCAGCCCCCCATGCTGCTGCCAAAGTGATCCCTCAAAAACGCACTCCTAATAAAAAGGATGTGGTATTTTCACATCGCTGGCTAAGTTCAATCTACACCCTTTCAGAACTGGGGTGTCTGGGTGGCTCAGTCAGTTCAGCAGCTGACTCTTGATCCCAGGGTCATGAGTTCAAGCCCCATGTTGAGCTCCACACTGGGCATGAAGCTTACTTAATTAAAAAAAGAAAAGAAAAGAAAAGAAAAGAAAAGAAAAGAAAAGAAAAGAAAAGAAAAGAGAAAAGAACTTTTAAAAAACAAAAATAAAAATAAACCCCTTCAGCTCTGAAGGCAAACAAGACCCTTCGTGATCAGATCCCATGATGTGTGTCCAGTCTCATCATGACCACTCCTCCACCTCTTACTTTACACTCCTGTATCAGCATGAACTGGTTGTACTTCCCTGAAGAGACTGTGTTCTCATGCCACATCCCTTTGCACTTGCTGTTCCATGAAAAGGACTTTCCCACTTGCCCCCTGGGATATTTCTACCCCAACAGGATTCCGTCCTCACATGCTGGCTCCTTTGTGAGACCTCCCCTAACTACTGCAGTGAGAGGGTGGGTGGGAGAAAGCCCCTTCTGTGCTCCTATGACATCTCCACACTCAAAAGTACATGAGTTTAAGTTGCAATACCACTGTCTCAATTACTGACCTTCACAGTTTGCTGGCCTCTCACAACCCCTGAGAACCCAACCCAGGTAAAAAGCAAGTTTGAGAAAAGAAACCATCTTTTCTTCTTTATATCACCTCATCCAGTACCTTGCCCACAGTGGACACTCAATATTCACTGACTGATGTAACTATCTTCCTTCTTAAATGTATCACAACTCATCATAATAATAAAATCCAATGTCTGGTTCCTCCACTAGTTGTGGCTATGAAGCAAGGGGTTCAACAGCTCCCTTGGAAGCAGGAGTGCAAGCTTGCGAAGTTTTCTCAAGCGGCTGCAGATTTGAAACAATTCTGTCTGTACAAGGTTCAACACAATCCCCTGCTGACTAGAGTAACTTCAAGTAGGAATCCCTTCAGACCCCAGAAGGTCTGTTCCTTTTGGTAGAAAAATGAATCTGTGGATGGTTTTCTAACCCACTTTTCATGAACCAGTGAATATTCAAAGGAGCACTACATTTGAAGCCTGTAGAAAATCTTATCCCTAAACATATGCCATACTAAAATTCTACTTTTGTCAATCCTTAACAATCTCTCTGCATTTTCATAAATTTCTATTTCACAAGAATATGTATATTTTACATACACTGGCAGCAGCATACAACAAAATACTTAGTGTAATATATAATATGTGATAACAATTACCAAATCAAACTGATGCTACCAAAGATTCATAAAGACACTAATATGTAAAAAGAAAAAATTATTTATAAATCATGGCTGTTTTTGTAGTATCTCAACCCTATTTTCAGCCATGGATACTTTTTATTCCTTTGCCACATACAGTGGCAGTGGTAACAAGCTATCTCCTGTTTTCTGATTAGGCAACCAAACATCATGCCATTGCCTAATCAGCATGAAACAATAGGTTCCTCCTTAGATGAGCATAACCATAGGTCAGCAAAATATACAGGAAGCATAAGAAAAAAGGTAGAGTAGTTAAGTCCTTCAATGAAGTTAGTACTGAAATCCATCATATTTTGAAGAGCAAAATTAAAGAATTTTAAGAAATGTAAAGTTGAGGGGTTAAGAATATGATGTGGTGGGGCACCTGGGTGGTTCAGACGGTTAAGTGTCCGACTTCAGCTCACGTCACGATCTCACGGTCCGTGGGTTCGAGCCCCGCGTCGGGCTCCGGGCTGATGGCTCAGAGCCTGGAGCCTGCTTCGGATTCTGTGTCTCCCTCTCTCTCTGCCCCTCCCCCGTTCATGCTCTGTCTCTGTCTCTGTCTCAAAAATAAATAAACGTTTAAAAAAATTAAAAAAAAAAAGAATATGATGTGGTGAGAATCACAATCAAGACTGAAGAACAAGAACAAAAAAGGCAACAACTAGGGTCAAAGATACTAAGGTTCAAGCTAAGGCCAGGTGACAGGTCCAGAAGCAAGCCCAGGGTAGCTATTCAGGTTGGAGCACTTAGAATGTGAGAGATGAGAGGGACCTCTGGCTGGCTCAGTAAGTACATCATGGAACTCTTGATCTTGGAGTTGCAGGTTCAAGCCCCATATTGAGTGTAGAGATTACTTAAAAATAAAATCTTTAAAAGGGAAGAAAAAAAATGTTAGGGATGAGGAAAACCCAAAGGTCATTCTACAAAGGCACATGAGGCCAAAAAAAAAAAAAAAAGGACAAAATACTGTCTATAAAAGATCTGATCTGAATCCAAGATGCAAGCAAGAGGGGAGCAGAGTCTGAAAGAAGTCTCATGGCAGAAACACAGAAAAAGTGGAAACTGGCCACAGAAAGAGCAAGAAGTGCATTATCTTAGCAATTCCATAGTCAACTAAGGACCAATGACAAAAGAGTTTCAATAAAAATACACTGAGCTGGAAACCCTAAAGTCATTATGACCCAAAAAGTGGTTCAGCCAAAATGAAAGGAAAAAAGGCTGAGTAGTTGTGTAATACATCTGAACTAAATGTCTGCACCGAAATCTTCCTTAGATGAACTTGGAAAATAAAATCTATTGTAACCAGGTTTGTTCAATTTCAGTGGACATTGTCTGTCTTTGCTTCAATTAACTGTGAAGGTATAAATGTTGTGATGTGATCCCCTGCTCAAGGAATGTAGAAAATAAGTATGAAGAGTCCTTGCAAAAACAAAACAGAACAAAAAACAAACGAACAAACAAAATCTCAGTCAACTTCACTCACCAATTTAAAAAAATATTTAATCTACTTCATCTCAACATGTTTTAGGTACAGAGATAAGAGCTCTTTCCACAAAGCTTATATTCTTGAGATAACAGGCAAGAAAAGTAAACGAGGTAATTCAGACAATGTGAAATTTTATGAAGAAAATTCAAAAAGGTAAACAGAGACTATTAACTGAAGGAGAGCATGCTTTTTAACATAGTATGTCAGGCCTCTCTGAAATACGAACATTCATTTGAAGACCTCATATAAAGCTTTCCAAACCGTGGGAACAGCAAGAATCAAGACTCTCAGTCAGAAATGAGGTTGGCATTTGGAAGTAAAAGAAGTTGTGTGGTGGGAGCCTAACGATGAGGGGAAGATTAGGATGAAACAGGTGTAAGTAAATGAGTCTGATATGTAAGGCTTTGCAGTTATCAGCGGAGTAATGTGTTGAAGAGAGAACAGAAGAGGAGGAAATAGAGACTATCAACAACTCTTCAAAGTCCTGCTGTCCAGAGAAGCAAAGATACAGTCCAGTAGCTGAAGGGACACACTACATCAAAGAACAGTTTAGGATGGAAACACTACAGCATCTTGGGAGTGCTGATGTCAAGGATCCCACAGAGAGGAACAAAGTGATGACGCAGGAGAAAAACGATAACTATAGGAGCAATACTTTCAGAAGATGAGAGAAAATGGAATCCAGGACATAAGTATACGAATTGGATTTTGCCAGGAATAGAGATGCTTTATCCATTTTAACATAAGAAAAGTAGCAAACTGGGTACAGATACACGTAAGCTAGTGAGTGCCTTTAGTGGAAGAAAGAAAAGGAAACTACCCTGTGATGGCCTTCATTCATTTTCTCAAACAACGACACGTTCTAAGAGAATGAGGTAAAGGAAGGGAGGAAAGGAGGGGTACATTGGAGATTTAAGGAAAGAAAAGGTTTGAAATGCAGATTTTCAAGAACAGACACACAAGGCAATTGTAGGAATGTTGGCAGTATTGCATATGCATTTGAAATTGAGATTATGTGCTTAAAATGAAACCAGTCAGCAAGGTTATCTCCATTTTTCTCCAGCCATGTTCAACTCTGAGGTATAACAAACAAGCCTGCCAAGTTGGACTGAAGAGGTGTCAAATTTTGCCAAGCGAGTAAGACAAAATAATACAGAAGCAAGGAAATTAAAGGCTGTTTTCAATAGAGCAACTACAAGGTGGACCACTAAATCTAAACTGAGAAAGAAGGGAAAAGAATATATATGCTTTACAAAGCATGTCTTATACCCCCAAGTGGTCGGTAAGCTCGATGACAAAAACTGTGAGTTCCACACTATGTGTATCTCATCAGAAAGCACTACAGTGTAAGCCTCTGCTGACTGATTAAATGAGTCTTTCCCATATCCAGAACTCCAAATGACACAAACTCATCAGATTTACAAAACAAAACAAAAAATAAACAAAATTTTTTAAAAACAGCTTTCTAAAGATCTTGGAAGAAAAATAAATCTATAATTGAAATGTCTTAGTTCTAAAAAGCAGGTGACTGGGTTCCCATGATATTTCCATATGAACAAAGATAAACTGCTGGGCATTAATCAAAGGAAAACCATGACAATAGAAATTCAACTTAACCACAATTAATTCACTTCATATGAGAAAATAAAGCCTAATAATTACTACAAAGAATCCCATCAGAGAACAACCTGTCCCACAGAATCAAAACTGCATTTCAGGCTCTTATTCAGCAAACGATAACTAGTCAAGTAAATTGGAACTTTTACACTACTAACTACAGCATATTGCATTAAAATAATTCTAGAAGCTATCTGACCACCTGCTAAAATACTTGGTATAGGGGCGCCTGGGTGGCTCAGTCAGTTAAGCGTCCAACTTCACCTCAGATCATGATCTCGAAGCTCATGAGTTGGAGCCCAGCGTCAGGCTCTGTGCTGACAGCCTGGGGCCTGCTTTGGATTCTGTGTCTGCCTCTTTCTGCCCCTCCCCTGCTCACGCTCTTGCACATGCGCGCTCTCTCTCTCTCTCTCAAAAATAAACATTAAAAAAAATAAAAATAAATAAATACTTAATGTATATATATTACTTAAAGTCACTCATTTTCCCTGCTTTATTTTTTCTTTCCGAATTTAAATAATGTCAGAAAATCCTAGAGAAGACAAAACATACTTTCAGTAGGTTAGGCGAATATAGAAGTTATCAATATCACTTATACTTAAAATTTTCCAACTATTCTTTTCCTATGGCCAAATAAACAGTTTAGTCAGGTCAGTTCAGTGAAATAAAGAAAAACTGAGTCCCAGTAGCATGTTAGTAAGAAAAAGAGTTAAAAGAAAGTTTGGTTCCCAGGCTGTGCTCCCATTGAAACAGAACAAACCATTAGCAAAGAATTAAAATAGCTACGTTATCTGTAACATGAGAATACTAGACACTACTAAAGTTTTCTTTCTGCTCCAAAAATTCTACTCCTAACCTAGTGCTTTAGACTTCCTTCCTTCAAGGGCCTTTTTAAAAGGGGGTGCTAAGAGATGTAATCTTTCAATTCATAAGACTGCTACATAGTTTCTTTCTTTGGATTACAATTAACAGAAAAGCCTAGAAAAAACCAAAGACGAGTATTTTTAAGTACGGAAGAAACTAGGCCAACTAAGCCAATTACTGGTGACCCTCTCTGTCACATGCAGCTCTAGTTGCTTCACACTCACTCTTCTCACACCCTTCTCCTTCAGTTCCTCTCCCTCCAAACCTCAGACTTAAATCCCCCTGAAGGACTCTGAGGTTACTGAAACCAAACACAACTTATTTTGGAAAACAGGAGCTAACAGTTTGCCAATTCGGGTAAGAGGTTCTTTCTTATCTTTATATCCTCATCACCAAATTTAGTGTCTGGTACATGGCAGACACCTAATCTACTCCTCTATATGTCTTGTTAGACCAGTGATTCTCACCAGTGATTTCTTTTTAGAAATGCAAAATTTCAGGTCCCACCCAGACCTACTGAATCAGAAACACTGGTAGGGGAACCCAGCACTCAGTTTTTAAAAGCCCTCCAGGCAGCTTCTGATGCACACTCAAGTTTGGGGACCACTTTTAAACATGCCAGGAAATCAACACTCTGTTCATTACTGCCAGTGGCCAAAAAAAAAAAAAAACAAACAAAATGCTGATTTTTCCCAGCTGCCACCAGTTACAAATGTTTGGGCCCACATGATACTGTCAGCCACTTAACTTCTGCCTCCAGCCTGCACACAAGATGAACTTCAGAGTCGAAAAACTGAGCTTAACTTATGGCTCTTAGATTTAACAGCTCTGTGACCTTATAGCTACACTTAATTAAATGCATCTGTAAAGGAGGAATAGTATCAAATACCTCCATAAGAGATCACTCATAGAAAGGTGCCTGGCACACAGACCTTTAATAAATTTCACGTCTTTTCCCTTTCTTCCCTGCCACCTGTACCAAGTCCCTGTTACCCTCATACAGACAAATGCTCCTGAAAAACAGCACTCTGGCTTTCCTCTGAGAAGTGTCACCAATGCCTCCTATACAGAAAAACTGCCTTACAAAGTTTTCCTTCTGGAAAATACTGTAGGAGGGAAATGAAATATTAAGAGTTCTACAGAACCAGGGGCACCTGGGTGACTCAGATCTCACAGTTCAGGAGTTTCAGTCCACATCAGAGATTCTCTCTCTCCCCCTCTCTCTCTCTGCCCCTCCTCTCTCTCTCTCTCAAAATAAATAAATAAACTTTAAAAAAAAAAAAAAGAGTCTTACAGAACCATATACAGAACAGCAATTCCAAAAAGGTAGTCCAAAAGCTAGCAGGAAAAGAAAATCACATAGAAGTGTGCACTTTCATTAAAAAAAAAAAAAAAAAAAGCATTAAATGGAACATAGGCAACTTTCTCTTAAGTGGTCAAAATAAACCACCAGTAGTAACTGGACATAAATGTGACACTGGGGCGGCGGAGGGTTAGCATTAGAAAATGCAAGAGAACTGGAATAGGTACACGACCCATATTAAAAGTGGTCCAGGCATTCAAATCTCAACTTCCTAGACTGGCGCAATACGAATGTCAAATTCTTTGTCCCAGTGTTGTCACGTATGTTCGCATTTGGGGTTCAGAAAAGAATATGCTCACCAGGAGAACAACATCAATGAAGTTGAGAATTTTGAGGGGATTTTACCATAAACAAGTCCCAACTTCAGCTCCTCACTTCCTCTAAATCTAACATTAAGTCTCATACTGAAATGTGTGACCCCTTGACTACTAGCCCTTTGCATAGGAATGAAAGTAGATCAGTGACTGTAATAGGTCATTATGCCCAATTATTTGTCACAGTCACCAGGCTGGAAGCATTAGTTCAACTGGCACCTTCAACTTTAATTCTTACTCCACTCGCTGACCTCTAGGATGGGACAGCCCTCTACTTTTGCTATTGTTAGAGTAACCAACACTCCAATCTGTAGGACCCAAGCGAAACTTAAGCGTTTGCACCTTTAAGGGGGCCTTTTCCCCCCCAAGAGAACTCGGAAAAAGGAAAACCAGCCCTAAGTAGAAGGACACCATCCTGAGCATAGTAAAACCACAAACTTTGTGCCTTGCCCTCCGGGACCTTGAATTCCAGCACCGGCAACAACCAAACAACTTCTATCCACCGCAGAGTACAGGAGTGCGATGGTTACTCAACTTTTTACGGTCAACACTGTCCCCCCCCCCGCCCCCCGCTTCACGCGGCCGGACACACTGCTCCCTCCCCCCGGAACTCCAAAACGAAAGAAGCCTCCCCTTTGGCCACCTTTACTGCCTCCTCCCAGCACCACTGACCAAGTGTCTCCAGGCGCCAAGCGAGGGTCCCAAGCGAGGCCGGGGCCCGACGGCTGCTCCAGACTCCGCGTCCCAGGACACTCCCGAAGTCGCTGCCAGGTGCCCCGCTCCCCCAGACCCCCTCGACCCCCTCCGGTCCCGCTCCTCCCTCCAAATCCGCCGTCCCCGCCCGGCGGCCCGCCAGTCCCACCACCCCGTCCCCGGACAAACCCGGAACCCAGCGCCGGCCCCCGCCCCGGGGCGGGCTCAGGCCCAGCCGGTCCGCGCGGAGTCCCCGATGCCCGCCCCGCGGCCCCGGCCGCCGGAAGACTCGCGCCGGGACGCAGGCGGGGAAGCGCCAGGGGGCTTGGCCCGGGCGCCCGCTTCCCCGGCCAGAGCAGGGAAGGACTCACCTTCGTACTGCAGGTCCACCAGGACCAACAGGAAGGGGAACACCGAGCCCAGCCGGCTGGTCACAGAGCCGGGGGCCACCATGTCCAAGGGCGCGGGCAGTAAGGAGGAGAGAGGGTGCGGGGCCCACCAGCCCCGCCGGCGCTCAGGGTGCAGCTGCGCCCGCCCGCCGTCGGCTCTCGCTCAGGCCTAAGCCGCAGCTGGCGCCCAGCAGAGGAAGGCAGCGGTGGGCGGGGTCCGGGCGACGCTACGCCCCGAGCGCCGCCACCGCCCAATCGCCTTCTTCCTGGCCCCGCGCCTACCGGGCTCGCCGGGATCGTGGTTCGCGCTGATAGGCTGCGGGGGCCGCCGCCCCGCCCCGTCTCTGATAGGACAACGTGGAGGCACAAGACGAGGCTGCGTCCGCTGGTCGTGGAGCTGTCAGGGAGCTCCAAACGGCCGCGGCCGGCGGGAGGGAGGCGGCCGGGGCGGCTGTGTGGCGGCCGCCGAGTCCGCATGCGCAGGCCGCGGAAGCCTTTTAGGGTCGCTCCTGGAGCCGGAGGTTAGCGAGGAGGAGGTTTTCCGGTGTGCTGTTTGGCCAGCTAGGTGAAGCCGCCGCGCCCGCAATGAGAAGGCCAAGCCAGGTCCCAGGAAGTCCGAGCGCCTGGAGTGGAGGTCTCGGATTGGACCGGCGAACTGCAGGATTCTCAGAGCCTGCTACCTCCAGCCGAGAGTCTGGGAACGAGTACAGACTCCTCTGAAGAGTGATCGAGAAACGGCCAGAGGCCCGGGCTCGGTAGAGGAGGGTGAGCTGGTGGGACCCGGAGCATTTCGGGGACAGCCGGGCAGAAGTACGTTAGTGACCCGAGGCCCGCGAGAATGGTTTGGAAGCCCGGGAACCCCCTCCCCACCACTGGCCAGCGGACCAGCGTGCCCAGAAAAGAGAACAATTCTGGAAGATTCTGTGAAGAAACAACCAGGGAGGCACAGCTGCCAAGAGAGCAAGGGGGTCTGGAGAGTGTAGCCAACGTCAACCATAAGGGGGGGTGAGGGGGGAGACCTGTTAGAAAGGATCTTGCATCATGTCCTCATCAAAGGAAACTCAACAAGAGAGATAGGAAGCTGAACAAGATAAGATTCAAGGTACTCGCTTTAGCGTTAAGTTTTGTTCAAAGCCACTTTCTCTGGCGTCCCCAACACAATCCAGCTCGCAAGCTGTACATCAGTGATGTTTTAGGTGGAGTACAACAGTAATGCTGTTCTGTGTTTATTGCCAAGCATAAACTTCTTACTTTACCAATAAGTATACAACTGAGTATTAAATAAATAAAACGTTCATGTAATATTGATAATAAATAGATGAATCTTTGGACAGTTGTAATGAATTAATATTGATTTTTTTAAACAGCTGTGTGGCCACCCCGTGTTCATTGCACCACTACTTAAAATAGCCAAGACATGGAAACAATCTAAGCACCATTAACAGATGAATTAATGGATAAAGAAAATGTGGCATGCCTGCATGAGTATTTTTTAGCCATAAAAAAGGAAATCCTGCCATTTGCAACAACATGGGTGGACCTTGTGAGCATTATGCTAAGTGAAAGAAGTCAAAGAAAAATAAATACTATATGATCTTGTATGTGGAATCTAAAAAACTCGGATGCAGAGAACAAATTGGTGGTTGTCAAAGGTGGTCAAAAGTTTCAAACATCCAGTTACAAGAGAAGTCCTGTGAATATAATGTACAACATGGACAGTATAGTTAATAATACTGAATTTGAAAAAGTAACAATACCGTATTGTATATGTGAAAGTTGCTAAGAAAGCAGATGTTAAAAGTTCTCATCACAAGAAAAAAATTGTAACTATAGTGATGGATAGTAACTAAACCTATAATTATTTTGTAATATGTGCACATATCAAATCATTGTACACCTACAACTAATACAATGTTATATGTCAATTATAGCTCAATAAAAAAAATGTAAAAACTGGTACAGTTCTATGCCTTCTGATTTTTGATTATATGAAATTAGTGATAAAATGTTTTACATACAATGGGTAAACTCTTCAAAACAAACTTTCTAAAGTGAATTCTAATAGTCAATGTCTTTATAAAGGTTTCTTGTGAAAATATAACAAATCATAAGGACTTTATTTTTTCCAGATTTTATGTCTATAGATTTATATATATGAATATCTAGATATCTAAATATTTAAATCTAATATACTTATAGATATTAATATCTATCTCATATCTAAATTATATCCTTACATCTAACTCCAAGCATAGAAACAATTGCATTTAATCTTATAAACACAATAATTAAAGGACAGATAATGTCAAAATGGACAATAAAGGAAATAACGTATCAATTATAAAGCTGTCTACATGGTATGATGAACTTCCTTTTGTGGGCTGGTGATTTCAACAAAGATGCCAAGACAATTCAATGGGGCAAAGGTAGTGACTTCAACAAATGATCCATGTGCAGAAGAATGGAGTTGGACCCCTTCCCTACTTAGACCGTAAAGTATAAAATCTATAAAACTCATAAAAGAAGATAGTAGTATATCTCCATGTTCTTGGGTTAAGTAAAGGGTTCTTAGATACAACACCAAAAACACAAGCACAGAGGAATAATTAAAGTGGATTTCATAAAAATTTAGATTTCTTGTGCTTCAAAGGACACCAAGAAAATGAAAAGACAATACACAAGATGGAAGAAAAAAATGCAAATTGTAGATTTGATAAGGGAATTGTATCCAAAAAAAAAAGTGTGTGTATATATATATATATATATATATACATGTATATATACATGTATGTATATACACACATATATATATCCTTTTACAACTCGAGAATAAAAAGACAACCCAATTGAATACGCAAAGAATCTGAATAGGCATTTTTCAAAAGAATATATGTAAATGGTCAATAAGTACATAAAAAGATAGTCCAAATCATTAGCCATTAGGGAAATTCAATTCAAAACCACAATGAGGTACCACTTCATACTTGATAGAATGGCTATAACCAAGAGTTGGTGAGGATATGGAGAAATGGGGATTTTCACATATTGTTATTGAGAATGTATAATGGCACAGCCACTTTAGAAAACAAACATCAAAATGTTAAATGTCCACTTACCATATGACCCAGCAATTCCACTCCTAGATATATAGTTAAGAGGATTGAAAACATGTTCACACAAAATCTTGTTACACGGACATTCCTAACTTATATAATCAAAAGTAGAAACAGTTCAGGTGCCTATCAACAAGAGAGTGGGTAAACTGTGCTAAATCCATTCAATAAAATATTGTTTGACTATAAACAAGGAATAAAGTACTGATACACGTTACAACATCAATGAACTCTGAAGAAGATTATGCTAAGTGAAAAAAGCTGGTCACAAAAGGCCACAAATTGTAGGCTTCCATTTATGTGAAATGACCAGGATAGAAAAATCCATACAGGCAAGATTAGTGGTATTCCAGGGCTGGGAGTAAAGAATAGGGAGTGACTACTAATGTGGATAGGGTTTCTTTCGCCCCCCCCCCCCCCCCGATGAAAATATTCTAACATTAGGTAGTGGTGATGGTTGCACATATCCATGAATTTACTAAAAATTATTGTACACATTTATTTTTTTGTTTTTCAGAGAGAGCACATGTGAGCAGGGGAGAGGGGCAGAAGGAGAGAGAGAAAGAATCTTAAGCAGGCTCCATGCTCTGCACAGAGCCTGACACCAGGCTCAATCCCATGACCCTGGGATCATGACCTGAGACTAAATCAAGAGTCAGACACTCAACCAACTGAGCCACCCAGTCACCCCTAACTGTACACTTTAAATGAGTAAATTATAGGGGCACCTGGGTGGCTCAGTCGGTTAGGCGGCCGACTTTGGCTCAGGTCATGATCTCGCAGTCTGTGAGTTCGAGCCCCTCGTCGGGCTCCGTGCTGACCGCTCAGAGCCTGGAGCCTGTTTCAGATTCTGTGTCTCCCTCTCTCTGACCCTCCGCCATTCATGTTCTGTCTCTCTCTGTCTCAAAAATAAATAAACGTTAAAAAAAAATTTTTTTTAATGAGTAAATTCTATCAATTATAACTCAATAGAGTTCTCTAAAAAAAAAAAAAGGAAAAGTAAAAGGATGGAAAAAATATTTATCATGCAGATACTAATCAAAAGAAAGACAGCTGGGGTGGGTATCTAAAGTAGGCAAACCTATAGAAACAAAGTGGAATGGTGGTTCTCAGCAGTTTGAGGGAGACAGAATGGGGAGCTGTTGTTTCAGTTTTACATTATGGAAAAGCTCTATTGAATAATAATTGTGAATATACTTAAGACTACTGAACGGTACATTTACAAGTGGTTAACATGGGGCCCCTGGGTGGCTCAGTCAGTTAGGCATCAGGCCCTTGGTTTCAACTCAGGTCATGATTTCATGGTTCCTGGGATTGAGCCCCGCGTCGGGCTCTGTGCTGACAGCTTGGAGCCTGCTTAGGATACTCTCTCTCCCTCTCTCTCTCTCTGCCTCCTCCCCCCTGCCAAAATAAATAAATAAACTTTTTTTTTTCAAGTGGTTAGGGGCATCTGGGGGTGGCTCAGTCGGTTAAGCACCCAACTCTTGATTTTGGCTCCGGTCATGATCTCATGGTTCATGAGATCAAGCATGTCAGGCTCTGCACTGTCAAGAAGGGATTCTCTCTCTGCCCTTCCCCTGCTCATGTTCTCTCTCTCCCTAACCTCCAACTCCAGGAACAACCTGAAAAGGCTTCCTTAGCATGCGCATGTGGCTTCATGGGTTCAAGCTCCTCATCAGGCTCTGTGCTGGCAGAGCAGAGCCTGCTTGGGATTCTCTCTCTCACCCCCTCGCTCTCTGCCCCTCCCCCACTAGTGCTGTTTCTGTCTCTCTCAAAGTAAAAATAACTTCTAAAAAAGTGGTTAATATGGTTTATTTTGCTATACCTTTTTTTTACCACAATTTTTAAAATGTACTAAATCTCAGGACAGCTGTGGAAAAAGACATTTAAAAAAAGAAAATGCTGGGGCGCCTGGGAGGCTCAGTTGGTTGAGCGTCCGACTTCAGCACAGGTCATGATCTCGACCTGTTTGTGAGTTCGAGCCCCGCGTCAGGTTCTGTGATGACAGCTCGGAGCCTAGAGTCTGCTTCAGATTCTGTGTCTCCCTCTCTCTCGGCCCCTCCCCTGCTCATGCTCTGTCTCTCTCTGTCTCTCAAAAATGAGTAAGTGGAAAGAAAGAAAGAAAGAAAGAAAAAGAAAGGAAGGAAGGAAGGAAGGAAGGAAGGAAGGAAGGAAGGAAGGAAGGAAGGAAGGAAGGAAGATGCTAGATGACTGATTAATATGGGACAAAGTAGAATTCAAAGCAAAACAAAATGACCAGGGATAAAGAGGGACATTACAAATGATAAAAGGATCAATTCAATGAGAAGACATAAAAATTCTAGAGGATATGCACCTAACAACAGATCTTCAAAACACACGAAGCTAAAACTAACAGAACTGAAAGGTAAAAGAGAGAAATTTATAATTTTAGTTGGAGACATTAATACTTCTCTCTCAGTAATACATAGAATGAGTACACAGAATCAGCAAGGAAAATCAGAAGAACTGTTCATTAACCAACTGAATCCATCTGACATTTATAGAACACTACTGAATACACATTCTTTTTTTTAAAAAAACGTTTAGGGGCGCCTGGGTGGCACAGTCGGTTAAGCGTCCGACTTCAGCCAGGTCACGATCTCGCGGTCCGGGAGTTCGAGCCCCGCGTCAGGCTCTGGTCTGGTGGCTCAGAGCCTGGAGCCTATTTCCGATTCTGTGTCTCCCTCTCTCTCTGCCCCTCCCCCGTTCATGCTCTGTCTCTCTCTGTCCCAAAAATAAATAAACGTTGAAAAAAAATTAAAAAAAAAAAGTTTATTTATTTTTGACAGAGAGAGAGAAAGAACGTGGGCAGGGGAGTTGCAGTGAGAGGGGGGCACAGAGGATCCAAAGTGCAGAGATAGCAGAGACAGCACAGAGCCCAATGCTCTCTCAGCAACTGTGAGATCGTGACCTGAGCCAAAGTCACACGTTCAACAAAGTGAGCCACCCAGATGCCCCACAAATACACATTCTTTTTAGGTGCACATGGAATATTCGCCAAGATAAACCATATCCTACATCATAAAACAAAACTTCACCAATTTAAAATAATTGCAATCATAAAATAAAAGAACTCATTATATAAAGTATGTTCTCTGGCCATGATACAACTAACCAAGAAATCAATAAAAGAAAGGTAATAGGGAAATCTTCAAATATTTCTAAACAACACACTTCTAAGTAACCCATGAGTCAAAAGGGAAGCCTCAACAGAAATTAGAAAAAATTAGAACTGAATAAAAAAGAAAATACAACATATGAAAATTTCTGGGATACAGTTAACGTACACAAATTCCAACACAGTTCCTATGAAACTCCCTATGAGGCAACTCCTGTACAGCTCCCTACAAGTAGGCAATAATGTATCCAACGTCTTCTGGCTGCCCAGGCATAGAAAGAAAAATAGAGCTTGAATCCATGTGAAATGAACACATGTCATTTATACTTCCATTGGCCTGTAACTAGAGACATGACTCCATGTAACTTCAAAGGCCCTGGGGAGTTTGTTGGGGCACCCACACAGTTGACAATCAGTGTATCTGATTCAGTGAGCAAGAGTGATAACAGAGTTACCAGTCAGAAAGTTTTATAGCTCAAGGTGGTAATGGCCAAGATGGAAAGAAGTGGTAGGATTTGGAATCTACTCTGGAGGAGGAGCCAACAGGCCTGCTGATGGACGGAGGGCAGTAAATGAGGCCTCATTTATGAAAAGGAGCCAGCCACTTTAGGAGGCTCACAGAGGAATAGCAAATACAAACCTACTTGTCCACCCAAAATGGAACTGCAAAATAAAAGTTCAAAACATATCAAGAGCTGTCATGCCAAGAAAGACGGGCAACAAATCAACAACGGAGCCTGAACTCACAGAAGAGGAAATTAACTTTATAGACTAAGGATGCTTTATAGATATAAATGCAAGAAATATAAGAACATCCATACAAGACACCCAATACAATACATCCGCAAATGCAAGAAAGGAAGCACGGAACAAAATAGGCATAAACGAAATGAGAACAGGAGGATATAAAAAAAAAATAATTGTGTTAACTTCCTAGGGCTGCCATAATAAATTGCCACAAACTGTGTGCTTTAAAAACAACAGAAATTTATTTTTCTTATAGTTCTGGAAACCAGAAGTCCAAAATCAAGGAGCTGACAGGGCCATCCTCTCTCTGAAGGCTCTAGAAAAGAATCTTTGCTGGCTTTTCCCTCCTTTCTGGTGGTCCCTAGCAATCCTTGGCATGCCTTAGCCTGTAGTCATCATTCTAATCTCGGCTTCCACCTTTGTGTGGCATTGTTGTGTGTGTCCTCTCCTCTTTTTCTTCACCGATTACATCTACCAAGACCCTATTTCCAAATAAAGTCACATTCTGAGACTCTGAGCAAACTAGAATTTGGGGGTAAGAGGAATTATTTAACCCACCACAATAATTAATAAATAATCTTGGAAATTAAAAAAAAAAAAGATTAGTCCCTGAAATTTTAAACATACCGCTATCAGAAACTCTTAGACCAGCCACACACAAAAATCATAGTAAGGATTGGAAACTCCAGAAAATCTTAGTAAATGTGAACAAAAACTTAACAAGCTTTTCTAATACTTTATCTAACAGCTCTGTATGACAAAAAAGATGATCTTCTGCCTATCAAATAGGACCTCCTTTTTTTTTTTTCAAATCGCAACATTTACAAAAATCTACCAAATCCTAGTTCACAAAGGAAATTTTACAAATTCCTAAAAATCGTGATCATACAGGGGAACCTGGGTGGCTCAGTTGGTTAAGCATCCTACTCTTAATTTCGGCTCAGGCCATGATATCACCTTTCCTGAGTTCGAGCTCTGAGTCGGGTTCTGTGCTGAGCTTGGAGCCTGCTTGGAATTTTCTCTCCCTCTCTCTCTGCCCCTCCCCTGCTCATGCTATAAATAAATAAATAAATAAATAAATAAATAAATAAATAAATAAATAAGTAAATAAGTAAATAAGTAAATAAGTAAATAAGTAAACAAACAAACATTAAAAAATCACTATCATGCATTTCACTTCACTTTACTTTCATTTCATGTTTATTTTACACTCATTTCATGTTCATTTCATGTTCACTTTAGTGCAATTAAATTGAAAGTCCACAAAAAGCAGATTTTTTTTTTCCAAGTCATGTGCTTGGAAACAAAAGAATATATATCTCTAAATTACTCGTGGTAAAAACAAAATCATCACGAAAATTCCAAATTACACAAAACAAGATGATAATGAAAATGCTACATTATCGTAATTTGTGGAATACTGCTACAGCAAGTGAAATGGCCAATATGTTCAGCTCAGGATGCTAGAAACACTATAAGGCAGGAATAAAGAAATAGAAGGAAAGAAATAATAAAAAATGAGCAGAAATTACTGTATTGGGAGTGGCAAAGAAATATGAGGGATCTAAACCAAAAAGCTCATTATTGATAGAAGTTACAAAACAGACATAAATAGAACAAGCTAAAAAAAATCGAGAAAAGGCAGATTAGAATTTAAAAGGAGCACACAACTACAAATATGGTGGAGATGTTTTAATTTATAAGATAAAACATTGAATGTCTTTATGCGAATAAGTTCGAAAGTGGAGATGAAAAGAAAAATAGAATGTCTGGATAAGCCAATAGCTGTTAAAGAAAGTAAATTAGTAATTATGTGTCTCTTCCTAAAAAAAAGCCACCTGGCCCTCACAGATTTGTAATCCCTGCTATATACAAAGTATTTCAGAGTATTTTCAAAAAGAGGAAAATTTCTCCAACTCATTTTAAGAGGCTAGATGATAAAATTGGAAAGAAAAGAAAATCATCAACTAAATTTTGAGACTAGATAAAGCAGTCTTAAATGGAATATTTCCAGATCAAATTCAGGTAGTTAAAAATGAAAGATAAAGAAGAGGTTATCCTGGGATACAAGGATAGATCAACATCAAAACATCTTTCAATGAAATATGTCAAATTAACAGGTAGATGAAAAATCATTCTAATATATTTAATCCTTAAATAACATACAGCACCCATTCATGTTTAAAAAAAAATAGGGGTGCCTGGGTGGCTCAGTCAGTTGGGCATCCAACTGCTGATTTTAGCTCAGGTCATGATCTCATGGTTCCTGAAATGGAGCCCCATGTTGGGCTCTAGGCTGACAGTGTGGAGCCTGCTTGGGATTCTCTCTCTCTCTCTCTCTCTCTCTCTCTCTCTCTCTCTCTCTCCCCCCCCCCTCCGCCTCTCCCCTGCGATCTCTCTCTTTCTCTCAAAATAAATAAATAAACTTTAAAAATAAATAAATAATCTCAGCAAAATATGGAAGCAAACTAACTGCTTTAATTTGGTAATTGATATTTACCAAAACTTCTACTTTGAAGGTGGTAGTGACAGGTCAGTATCTCCTTTCCTTCTTGGAAATCACCCAAAGTCACCAGCATCACCACAACAAATAAGAAAGAGGAAAGCTAACTGCAATCTCAACAAAATGTAGAAGAATGTTGAATCTCCAATTCCCAAAGTAAGCGGGAGAAATGCCAAACGGTAGAGGAATCAGAGAGAGGATGGCTGATAACGCACATCTAAAAAAAAAAAAAAAGTTTAAAAATGCAGCAAGATAGTTCTCCAAGGTAGAGGCATTTCCTATACTGCAAAACCCAAATACCTGGCTTGCAACAAGACGAATGAGATACACTGGTTGGTGACAGAAGCTACTTACAGCACATTCTAGTTCCAAGAAACAAAAGATATGGACTTGAAATAAATGATGTTAGTTATTATCAATAAATGATAATTGATTAATTATCATTTCCCAGAAGCAGTGTATCACCATGGAAGAGAAGAGAAACTTCACATGATGAACAGCCTTGTGGTTACATGTCTCCCTTTGCACAGAAGTAGTGAAAACTAGATCAATTCATACCAATCCTTGGATCATAAGAAAAATGATGACCAGCATGGAACACAGCCCCATATTTTCCTCTATACAAACTCCCTACAAAAACAGCTTTAGGAAAACTTCACTTCATTTAAAGATAAGTAATCAAAAAGGACAGAATCAAGTGGCCAATAGGCACATGAAACAGTGCACAACATGATTTGTCACCAAGGAGATGCAAATTAAAACCTGAATGAGATACTGCTGCACACCCATCAGGATGACTTACAATGAAAAACGTTTGACAATATCAAGGGTTGCAAGCATTTAGAGAAAGGGTAACTTTCACACATGGCTGGTGAGCATGAGATGTTACAACCACTTTGGAAAAACTGTTTAGTAATGTGTTACAAAGTTAAATTTATATCTGGGGCGCCTGGGTGGCTCAGTTGTTAAGTGTCTGCTCTTGGTTTCAGCTCAGGTCATGATCTCACAGTTCATAAGTTCAAACCCCACATTGGGCTTCGTGTGGCCCTGTAGGGCCTGCTTGGGATTCTCTCTCTCTCCCCCCACCTGTCTCTAAAAAATAAATAAGCTTTAAAAAAAAATTTTTTTTTTAATTATATCTATGTCTACTTGATGACCTAGAAATTCCATTCCTAGGCATTGGTATTAGAAAAATGAAAACATATGTCCGCAAAAAGCGTTGTACAATAATGTTCACAGCAGCTTTATGTATAATATCCACAAACTGAAAATATCTCAACAGGAGAATGAATTTTTTAAAAAATGATAAACTCATTCATATAATGACTTTAATAATATAAACACAAAGGAGTGCGTACTGTAACAATGTGACTATACTTAATAATATTGAACTGTAGACTTAAAATGATTAAGAAGGTAAACTTTTGTTACATATATACTTTTTATTTATTTTGAGAGGGAGAGAGAGAGAGATAGAGTGCGTGCACATGTGCAGGGGAGGGGCAGAGAAAGACAGAGAATCCCACACAGGCTCCATGCTATCAGCACAGGTTCCCCACGTGGAGCTTGATTCCAGGAGCTATAAGATCATGACCTGAGCCAATATCAAGAGTCAGATGACTGAACTACCCAGGTGCCCCTTGCTATGTATATTTTACCACAATTAAAAATAATGATACAAAAGACAATTTACTGGATAATTCCATTTATATGAAAGAGTTCAAGAAGAAACAACATTAATCTATAGTGAAAAAGGCCTGAATGGAAATTACCTCTGGGTAATGGGTATTATCTGTGAAGAGTATATGGGGTCCTACATATTGGAAATATTATGTATTTTGATGGACCACAGATCATGATATATTTAGATGTTGCATATATTGCATGATCATAGGTAGGATATACTTAGTATGTAGCACTTTCCTGTAAATATGCAATACATCAAAAGAACAAGTAGAGATACAGAGCCTGGGGAGGAAATGGAGAATTGAAAGCTGACAGAACTCAGGGAAAAATGTGGAGGAAAAAAGAAGCAGTTACAGCATTGAAGGCCAAACTGGAAAGGAAAATCATGCTGAAAACCTAGAAAGATACGTACGGTTTAGGAATGAGAAAAGGAAGCAAAATGAAATTAAATAAAATGTTTTTAAAAATTTGGGGCGCCTGGGTGGCACAGTCGGTTAAGCGTCCGACTTCAGCCAGGTCACGATCTTACAGTCCGTGAGTTCGAGCCCCGCGTCAGGCTCTGGGCTGATGGCTCAGAGCCTGGAGCCTGTTTCCGATTCTGTGTCTCCCTCTCTCTCTGCCCCTCCCCTGTTCATGCTCTGTCTCTCTCTGTCCCAAAAATAAATAAACGTTGAAAAAAAAATTTTTTTTTTAAAAATTAAAGTAGGAGTTGTGGCTACATGGGTATGATAATTCAATGAGCTATGCATTTATGATCTGTGCAGTTTTCATAGGAATATTATACTTAAATAAAAATGTTAATTAAAATAAGGATTGGCAGAAAATGTCGATGAGAAAGCAGGCAAGCGATATCCAATTCTACACACACTTCTGAGTTCCCAACAGAGAAAATGGAAATACAGGAAGAGAACACATGTATCAATACATAAAACAATTCTCCAAGATTAGAATAGGATTTGAATCTGTACCTTAAATTCAGGTACCTTTGTACCAGGAAAAACTGTTTCAAAACTATCACTCTTGAGACATATCCAGGTAAAAATGCTAAATTCTAAAGAAAAAGAAGTAACACTATGAACAGCCAGACAAAAAGTTCAGGTCATTTATTAGATAAAGTAAGTTTAGACTGGGTGGGTCTATACTTTCTGTATTGCTGGGCATTCATTTCTATAAGGCAATTGAGCAAAACTTATGTAAGAACAAAGGCCACACACACACACACACACACACACACACACACACACACACACAAAAGAACAAAGGCCACAGATCAGCCATTTTTAACATGTGAGAACACCAGGATATTGTTCCTATGAGTCATTCTTGAAGAAATTTTTCCTGGACTTATATATTATATTTACCTCCAAGAAAAATAATGAAGCTTCACTTCTTACTAGATCCTCTTTCCCATTTGATGATCCCCTTTGTCAAAATCTTAAATTTCTAGTCCCTCAAATTTCTAGAAATCCTAAATGATTGGATTCATCACTGTCACGACTCCCATTATGATACCTAGCTAAAATAATTATTGAAATTTCACTTAAAAAAGAAATGTGTTGGGGTACCTGGGTGGCTCAGTCGGTTAAGGGTCCTGCTCTAGATTTCTGCTCAGGTCACGATCTCACAGTTTCTGAGTTCAAGCCCTATGCCGTTAGTGCAGAGCCTGTTTGGAATAATCTCTCCCTGTCTTTCTGCCCCTCCCCTGTGCTCTCTTTCTCTCTCAAAATAAATAAACTTAAAAAAAGAGAAATGTTTACACAAATCACTTGTTTTTCCTAACTTTTTATTTTGACCTAATTTTACACTTAAATGTTAACAAGCATAGTCTCTCTCCCCTTACTCCATGCAGTGACCTAGAGGGTGATTGTGGGAACTGCAGCACCCATCTTCAACCACAAGGGGGCAGGGCACATGGAAAGTTGCAGAGAGCTGGCAGAAGCTGGGTGCCTGGTAACTTCATGGAATCAGTATACAGACCCACACTGCCTTCTTCGGGATTGCCCTTATTATTTGCTAAGTGTTTATTTAAATTCCAGTTAGTTAACATACTGTATACTGTTAGTTTCAGGTGTACAATATGGTGACCCAACACTTCCTCAGGACACCTTTACATGAGACACATTTATACAGCTACCCTCACCCCACCCTTTCAAAAATTCATGGTATGCCACTCCACTTTTACGAAAGACCAACATTAGTAACTGTTTTCTCCAACCAAAAGAAACCTGAAGAGGATTTTCTCTTTTATGAAGAAAAAAAAGAAAAAAAAAAGCAGAAATAGTGTCCAGCATTTGTTTTGCAGGGAGCCCTCATACAGGCAGCGTGTGCTGTGAGCAGCAAGCGTGCAAGCCCCTAGTTCCCTGGAAACTAGACTCGGCTTTGCAGCCATCAGGCCACCAGAGCTCTGAAATGTCCCTGCAAGCATCTGTGCTTTATCTCCCTGTATTTTGTGCATCCATAAGATGTGCCCAAGAAAGGTAAATTTTGGGGTCTGGGAGTGCTCAAAACATTTTCCATATAAATTAGTGTAATTGCTTGTTTGCCTTACATCATTGCAGCTTACAGAAGATTTCCTAGGAATGCCCTATTTTCAGCGTTGGGGGAAACCTATATCCTACTATAAAGGGTTCCAAAGATAGTACAAAATATCCTCACACACCCTTCATCTGGAGTGCCCCATTTGCCACTTTGGGTTTATCACTCCCTCTTCAAGAGCTAACATGTGACTTAGCTGTTCTTCCAAAAGAAAAGCATGTCTCAGAAAAGGGGCTGCTGTTCTTGTCTAGGTCCTGTGAGGAGACCACATGCATCAATGCCACAGCAACCTACAGCCGATGTAAAACATAAACAGTAGACTTTCCTATCCTCAATATGATATTGGGGGATTGTTTGCTACTCTGGTGAAAGCCAACTGATACAGTTTCTGGTTGCCAGCCGCTCTGGTACTACCCGTACTATGTACTGGTTCCTGAAAGCCATCTTGTCCTTTGGAATAAAGACTCGATGTGTGCTTGAGGGGGTGCGGGGGAGACTGGCTTTCACAAGGAGCAGGGCCAAGAGGCAGAAGCAGGTCCTGAACGCTGTCTCCCCTTACTATTGCAGGTGAAACTAAAATTAGAAGGCAGGAGAACAAGACAGAAAAAGAAAAAATAAGCAACAGCATACATCCCTAAAAAGAATGGGAAAATTCCTATGAATGTGTTTGATTTTCTATGCTTTTCTAAGCAACAGTGACTGTCCTGTCTTGAGCTGGTTAGGATCCTAGTATCTGTATGAAGGAAGCTAAGATCCCAGAATCTAGATGGAGAATCAATAAGTAGGGAGTATGTACCTCCCTGAGAGAGAAAAATCCAAACTATTCAAAGGGATAGAAAGGTGCTATCTTCATGCACCCCAATGTTTACAGCAGCACTATTGACAACAGGCAAAGTAGGGAAAGGGCCCAAATGTCCATCGATGGATGAATAGATAAAGAAGATATGGTATATATACACAATGGAGTATTACTCAGCAATCAAAAAGAATGAAATCTTGCCATTTGCAACTTCGTGGATGGAACTAGATGGTATTATGTTAAGCAAAATTAGTCAGAGAAAGACAAATATCATATGACTTCACTTATATGAGGACTTTAAGATACAAAACAGATGAACATAAGGGAAGGGAAGCAAAAATAATATAAAAACAGGGAGGGGGACAAAACGTAGGAGACTCTTATTAAATATGGAGAAAAAACAGAGGGTTACTGGAGGGGTTGTGGGGTGGGGGGGGGCGCTAAATGGCTAAGGCCCATTAAGGAATCTACTCCTGAAATCATTGTTGCACTATATGCTAACTAACTTGGATGTAAATTACAAAAGAAAGAAAGAAAGAAAGAAAGAAAGAAAGAAAGAAAGAAAGAAAGAAAGAAAGAAAGGTGCTATCCTTTGTCCTGTGTTATCTGCATCTTTAAATCTTGACCCTTCGCTTTAGGGAGAGAGAACCTATTGAAGAAAAGCATCAGGATACCTTTCCTAAAAGCAAGGTCATAGAGCTGGGTGGTAAAAGAGAGTCAGTACTGTTCAGACTAGACAGACATCTGTTACCCTTCTGCTTGGAATATCTTCCTTTTGGGGAGTTTCACTCCACTCTCCATGCAGTCGTGTTGGGTCCTGAACCACTGACTGTATCTCTATCAAAGCCCCTTTTCCTACCACCACCTTAGGGTCCATCAAATACATGATCCACACTAGGTCCGTCACATTCCCTCTCACAGGAATGGAATCTGGAGTAGAATTTCAAAGGGCTGAGGGTAGATGGGGCAGTGGGATTGCCTTGAGTTACAGAGAGCTCTGGATCTCACCTGGTTACTGTCTTTCATGAAGGCTGATCGATTTCTCCTTTGATAATGTGAACTACCTACTATCCTGCCAGTCACCCCAGGCCAGAATCAGTTTCTGTTATTGACAAGCAAAGAACCTTAATTAACAGGGAAAGTGGTGCCAGAAAAAAGAGCACCCATGGGGAAATGTGGGGTGTTTGGAATTAGTTATTTGACTACTATGAGGCAAAAGAATCTGAGACTCCTGTTAATATTCAATAAGTTTGGGGCTCTGGGAGCCTCGTAGTTGCTGCACTGACCAAATTAAAGGGATGACGAATGGCGGACAACCAGGTATGATGGTCATTTTTTCACTCAATGTATAACTTAAAACAAGAGAACAAAATCAAATCTCAAAATTCCATCTTGGTGATATGCCAGTTTTTTCTGCAACTTTGAAAAAAAAAATCGGTTCCTCTCTAAAGCTGTAAGGTTGAGGACGTACAAACCAAACCCAGAAACTGATTTTGCGAGTTGACTTCGCAAGTCTCTGTACGTCTTTCACATGAAGGTTGGAGAAATGATCAGGAGGGAGTGCATCCAGGCTAGTGGGAAAGGCAACATTGAAGAGGATTTGTAGGACTGAATGAAGTGCATCTTTGAGATGGTATTGGCATCCCCTGAGAACTTGCTAGAAATGCAAATTTTCTAGCCCTGCCCCAGACCTACTAAATCAGAGACTCTCAGGTGGGCTCATAGCTGTCAGGTTTAGGATGTCTTCACAGCTCTGATGGGGAGCGGGGGGACTCTGATGAAAGTTTGAGAGGAACTGACATAAAGGAAACTGAAATCCTCAAACCATCTTGAAATAACCCCTCACCCTGCTTTCTTTGGCCAAGGGCACGTTGCCACCTTTGCATGTGAGAACTAATAATTTCCCTCAGAGCCCAAGTCACACGGTTGCTATGGCAACCAGCCACAAATTTCAAATGGCCCTGGTAGGGGGAGGCAGAGGGGGAGGTAATCCTGACAACTGACACACCAGAGTTAGAAGTCTAGAAGAAGTTGTAGAAATTTGCTAAACTATGTCCCCTCCGAAACTTGGAGAATGGGGAACTAGACTTTGAGGTTGTTAGATCAGGAGCACGGTCCCCATATTCTACCTGGAAGAATGTACAGATACGGGGAACCTCCAGAGATTGTGTATTCAGTGCGAAACAAGTTGGGGAAAGACCATTCGATGTAAATGTGTACAGAACTTTGTCCCACGACCAATTACATCTCAAAAGTCAGAAATCCCTTAACAAGTCTAAAGGAAAGAATACAGAGACTCGAGGAAAAGGGAATAAAGGATTGGATAGATGATGCTCACCTAGTCCAGGCAGCTCCCCACCACCACATTTTTGACATAAACTTTCATTTTCATAACAAAACATATAGACTGTTAAGGGGAACCAGTGTTATGGTAGGAAAAGTGAAACCACTGCAGTTTAAGCAGTAAGATAATTGCACCCAATTAGATGCTTGCAAAATCATAACAGAGATACAGGAGTGTGTGGAGGGCAGGACAGCATCGGAGCTGTGAAATTCTGGAGTTTGATCCTCTGATAAGAGAAAAAGGCACCGCTGTCTCAACAGCCACTTGATGCTGTTGAGAGTTGTGCCTAGACACGCTTAGTTCAACAGCTGCCTTTACCTACTGACACTGATCCGCATAGTCTTGCTTGCCAGCAAAAACGACGGCAGGCAAATAGTTCCTGTCCCACTTCTCTCTTTCATGTCATTCAAGAGTGTATCTAATTGGCAGAAACCAATTTGCTTCCAGAATATGAGCTGGAAAGGAGTCTGAGAAAGGCATGGGTTTTAGCTTTCCAGCCTCTGCACAGCAAGAAGATACATTTAAGGAAGGAGGCATGAAGGTGTAGTGAACAGATTCTGTATCCGTCTCCTAAGAGAGGTGACAGCTCAGTACAAAAAGCCTTCTCTCAACACGGAATGCTGAGTGCGAGCGCTGTCGCTGGGATGGGCTCCCAGATCTCAGGGGAACGGGAGGAGCTCAAGATGCGGGTGCCCATGTGAAAGCTGCTAACCATCAGGCGTAAACTGCACTTGGTTATCCTGGCAGGCAGTACCGTGGCCATGGCAATCAGATTCCAATTAAAATACTCCGGCCCCTGTGGATATCCCCCCCAGTTGTGATAAATTAATCAGGTGGCTCCAAAATGTGGCATGTCATGAAACCATATGTCCTGAGTTGATTCGTATGATCCCTTCCCCCGCCACCACAAGCGCCAGGACTGAGCCACCTTCCTTGACAGTTAGGTTTGGGATTTTGTTTTTGTTTTTAACCTGTCTTCCAGATCTGAGTCAGTTCAAGGCAATACATTAATGGTTCAATTAAATTTTTGTTTTTTTTTTTAAATTTGTTTAAATATTTATTCTTGAGAGAGACAGAGACAGAGCATGAACGGCAGAGGGGTAGAGAGAGAGAGATGAAGACACAGAATCCAAAGCAGGCTCCAGGCTCTGAGCTGTCAGCACAGAGCCCGATGTGGGGCTCAAACTCACGAACTGCAAGATCATGACCTGAGCCCAAGTCAGAGACTTAACCGACTGAGCCACCATGAGCTGCTCAGTTAAATTCTAACTTGAAATTGCCACCAGGCCATTTCACTACTTAGGCCACAGAGAACAACCAAAGGGAGGTATGGGTTGCTGTGGTGATTTCAAAATATGGCCTCAAAATCTTTGAGGCTTCCTCCCTTGAAAAGGCAAAACTAATTGCTGTCCCCTTGGGTGTAAATAAAAGTGACTTGCTTGTAACCAGCAAATATCCCTCTAAGCCCTACTTCACTGCATCTCACACATTTTGGTAAGTTCTCTTTTTTATTTAGTCCCAAATTAAAAATTTCTCTTGAGGTTTCTTCTCTGAGTCATGTCCTACATAGAAGTATGTTGTTTTATCTCCAAATATTTTGGAATTTTCCAGCTATCTTTCTTCTATAGATTTCTAGTTTAATTCTATTGTTACCTGAGAATATATTTTGCATGATTTCTATTCTCTTACATTTGTTAGGGTGTGTTAAATGGCCTTGAATGTGGTCTATCTTCCTGAATGTTCCACGCAAGTTTGAGAAGAACATGTGTTCTGTTGTTGGATGGAGTATAGTCAACCATTGAACAACCCGGGTTTGATCTGCATGGGTCCATTTATACATTGATTTTTTTTTCAATATAGTACAGTACTGTAAATGCATTTTCTCTCTTTTATGATTTTCTCAATAGTATTTCTTTTCTTTAGCTTACTTTATTGTGAGAATGCAGTATATAACATGACACTGTTATCAGTAAGATGTCCAGTCAATAGTAGCCTATCAGTAGTTAAGTTTTGGGGGATTTAAAAGTCATATATGAATTTTCAACTCTTTGGGGGTCAGCACCCCTAACCCCTGCATCGTTCAAAGGTCAACTGTACATACATGTTAAGGATCATTATGTCCTTTTGGAACATAAATTCCTTCATCATTATGTAGTACCTCTTAAATCGCTGACCATCTTCCTTGTTCTGAAATCTGCTTTAATACCATCTAGTTCCATCCACGTAGTTGCAAATGGCATAGGCCATTCACATTTAAAATGATTATTGATATAATTGGGTTATCATCTTACATGTTTATAACTATTTTCTATTCATTGTACTTGTTCTTTATTTCTTTTCTCCCTCTTTTCCTGCCCTCTCTGGTTTTAATTGAGCATTTTATTTTATTTCACTTTATTTTTTAAGTAATTTCTTTAAAGATTTTTTTTTAAGTCATCTCTACACCCAACATGGGGCTCGAGCTCACAACCCGGAGATCAAGAGCCGCACACTTTACCAACTGAGCCAGCCAAGTGCCCCTTTACTGAGCACTTTATATATCGTTCTGTTTATCTTCTCTCTTAGAATATCAGTAATACTTCTCTTTTTAACTTTTTTAATGGTTACCCTAGAGTTTGCAATATACATCTATAACTGCCTGCCAGCAGCACCCCGTTTTAAGTTACTCAAAGGAAGCTGAGGCGGAAAAGCCAGGTTTGAAGGCAGAATTCTTGGATTCTCAGACAAGCTCCCGGGACAGCAACTCTTCTCTTCCCAGCTGGCACCATCCGAACAAGTGAGGGGCTTTGTGTGCACAGGTGTATAAGCACCAACCTGTATGTCTACACTATCTAGTGCTTTTAAATAACTCTGTTAGAAGTGCTAAAATGGTTAGGCCATCCCATGTGCTAACCATAAGCAGCAGTCCATCTCTGAGAAGACAGACTCGGGAAGCAGCCCATGCAGTTTCTGGAAGTCAGCATGGCTGTTTATGGAGGAAATTCTGGGCTTCCGTGCAGCTGGGACATGGTCTAGAATGGGAAAGCACAGGCTACTGGAGGGCCTGGTCCACTAGCTCCTTGGACTTTTCTAAACAGCCAGGCTGGGGTGAAAGTCCTCTTGCTGACGTGTAAAGGCAGTATGGGCCCAGGTAGTCATCTGACTCATCTTTACAGAGTTTGGGCTTGCTACTCAATTTTTCAAAAGTAAAGAATATAATGTACAATAATGGATATACATATAGCGTATAAATTACAAGGAAAAGGGAATGACTTAACCCAAAAGTTAGGACAACTGTTAAATAGGAAGGTAGAGAGGGATGTGATAGTGGGGGTTCATAGAGAGGGTTTTCCAAAATGCTAGGAATGTTTTATTTCTTAACCTGGGTGGTGAGTATACAAGTATTCATTCTATTACTCCTCAAATTGTGCACATACATTTTATAGACTGTTCATACTATATATAGGATATTATACTTATGACTAAAAGACATTAGTCAGGTGATCAAAATAAGGGCATACATGACATGTATTGTCTGGTTCAATACATTTGAAGTATTTTGCTTCATAGTCCCACTTTCGGTATCTAATCTTGGTTTTACTCCTGTAAGGCCTGATTGTGTTTAATGATAATCGATGTGGGGGTACCTGGGTAGCTCAGTCAGTTGAGCATCTAACTCTTGATTTTGGCTCAGGTCATGATCTCACGTTTTGTGAGATCGAGCCCCACATCGGACCCTGTGCTGATAGTGTGGAGTCTGCTTGGGATTCTCGGTCTCCCCCTCTCCCTGCCCCTTCTCCACGCTGTCTCGCTCTCTGTCTCTCAAAATAAATACACTTTAAAAAAATGATAATAAATGGGTGCTAATCACTACCCCAACTGCCTACCTCAATGTAATTTTCATTTTCTCACACTTGCTATTTTCAAACAAGAGAAATAGAAACAAAATTTTGAAATAAATTAAACTACATTTTTGTTTACTTACTATAAGAATCAATATTCACCAATATTTCTATTTTCCTTTTTTAGGATATTTCTGTCTTCAAAAAATACTTATTTGAGCATTTACTACATGCTCAACATGCTAGAATACCTGAAGTTCTCATTGTCTATTGGAGATAGATACTTAAATAGTTTCTTTTTCTTTTCTTTCTTTTTTTTTTTTTTTTTTTTTTTTGAGAGAGAGAGAGAGAGAGAGAGAGAGACAGAACATGAGCAGGGGAGGGGCAGAGAGACACAGATTCTGAAGCAGGCTCTAGTCTCTGAGCTGTCAGCACAGAGCCTGATGCAGGGCTCGAACTTGTGAACCCCAAGATCATGACCTGAGTTGAAATCTGACACTTAACTGACTGAGTCACCCTGGTGCCCCCCTACATAGCTTCTTAAAAGCGAATTGTGTAATTATCATAACCACTTCCTGCTGGGCTGTGCTAACTGGTATGAGAAGTTTGAAAGAATCAAGAATGTATGAATGATTGCCATGCCTTACCAAAGTCAACTGGTTCACTTTATTTCTTCCAACTCCATATATGTGGGGTAAGGTACTGACCGTGGGGAATGATGGATATGAGGAACTCAAATGGTGTATCATCAAATAATGTTCAACAATCATGCTACACACACACACACACACACACACACACACACACACTGACACACATACCAGAAAGGGCTACAGAGTATAGACTTTGCAAAAGCAATGGCCTTTCTACTTCATAATGCCTGAAAATTCTACCTAGAGATCTTTACCCATTCTACTTTTTTTTTTAAAAGTTTATTTATTTTTGAGAGAGAGAGAGACAGAGCATGAACATGGGAGGCACAGTGAGAGAGGGAGATACACAATCTGAAGCAGGCTCCAGGCTCTGAGCTGTCAGCACAGAGCCCGAGGCAGGGCTCAAACCCACCAACTGTGAGATCATGACCTGAGCCCAAGTCAGAAGCTTAACCGAGGGAGCCACTCAGGTGCCCCCTAATCATTCTACTTTAGAGGAGGATTCTTACGGGATCTTGGATTCACTTTCGAATTGAAGCATTTTAAAATTCAACACATTTAAAAATCTCACCAAGGCTGTGCAAGGCCTCATGATTTCAAGTAAAAACTAAAGAAAGGGATTCACATAAATACTTATTAAGCTACTACTATGCTTGAAGACTTGTGCTAAATAAAATGCAGTACAAAATTGATTGGGTCACGGAGAATCACAGGGAAAACATGTTACCATCCTGAAAAGATCTGTAGTTACTCCTTTCTAAGTGAAGAACATTTTTTTGCTAGAGCAGACGCTAAAATTATGCAAAATACGCACTCAAATTCCTCAATCTGGGTCAAGCTCATGGCTGTTATAAATGATACATGAATACATACTTTCCGGATTACTACTTATTTTAAAATACTGAATTTTGTCCAATTGTCAGACCAAGTGTTCCAATTTTAGGTTAAAAAAATAACTACACTACTCTTGAACTGCGACATCCCGTCTCCCCCCACTGTCAAACTTTGTACCAACAGAGATACGTGCCTCGCGTCCTGAAGTGGACAAAACCGAAAGAACGCGGAAACCTACGTGGGTTTACTCCGTGTGTGCTTCTGTGCACAGACCCTAATCCCGTTTTCCACGTCACTCAAATGCACAGCTGCATTAGATAGCCTCTTCAAGGTTCCTTGCATCTGCAGACTTCTACAATGAAAACTCCTCTCTTCTTGGGAGCGAGTTCACAGAAAGTCCCTATGGTGAGGGCCAGGCCACCCGAAGGATTGGACTGAACCTGGTTTCTCTTTGAAAAGCCTTTCTGGGAAGAACATCCCACGCCAGCAACAGAGCGCGCCCCGGCACCACGTGTCTGCACCAACGGCGGGATTGGCGGAGCGCATTTTAGTGCTGCGGTCTAGACGCGCGCGGTCCCGCCCAGCTGCCAGAGGAGCTGGGACGCCGAGAGGAGAGGCCGGAGGGAGATCGCAGAGGGGAGGGGGGCGGGTGGGGGGTGGGGGATCCCGAGGCGCCAGCGGCCGCGAGTCTGGAAAGGCCCCAACGGCGCCAGGCCCGCCACGCCGCAACTTGCCCAAACCAGACAGGCTTCATCCTGCGCCCTGGAAGAAGGAGCCGGCCCGCCGCCTCGCGCTCGGCTGCTCCTCTGCCTCCGCCGGCCCCGCCTGCGCCAGCAGCGCCTCTGGGGTCTGGGCCCCCAGCGTCGCCCCAGTCCGCTTGCAGCGCCCGGCGCCCGCCAAGGAGCGCGCAACTGGGGTGAGCCGAGGCCCGGGATGCGCCCGGAGACCTTGGGAGCTTGCGGCGGACCGGGCATCTCGGGGCCCGCGAAGCCAGGGCCTCCTCCCGCTTTCCCCGGCTGCGAGCCGAGGCACTGCAGACCCCGCTGGCAAGGCTGCGGCAGCCCCCACCCTCAGTTTACCTTCTAACGGGTGGCGCCGAGCCCTCGCTGGAGCCCACCTAGCTCGGTCTTTGTCTTTGCGGGTTCAGCTGGCCGGCCCTGCAGTGCACCAAGGACTGGTTGCGCCGCGCGGGGCTGCTGCCCAGCCCCGGGATGGGGGACGGAGGGAAAGGGAAAGCGTGCCCCCTTCTTTCCTGTTCCGGCCATCTTGCGACCGAGATTCAACCAAAGGGGCAAGGATGGCCAGCAGCGTGGCGCTCTGGGCCGGAGTGGCGGCGGCGAACAGAGATGGGCACCTCAGTCCCGCGCGACTCTTCCCTGGACCGCAGTGGGGGCGTGCGGACCAGCCCTCTCATTCAGCTCCAAGGGCCTGGGCCCAGAGCACGGGTGAATCCCTTAAGAGGCCAGAGGCACGGAAAATAGGAGGGATACCGGCCGGGAGCCGACAGTTATTTAAGCGCCTAATTCATTCAATCATTCTTTATCCACGTGTCCATTTGGCAAATTCTCAGCTCCTCACTGTGCCTGTCCGTTGTTAGGTGCTGGGGACACACGGTGAGCAAAAGAAATCACGGCCCTTGTTCCCGCTGATCCTGCAGTCCAGTGGATGGAGCCCACAGGACACAGACCTGCCAGGTCGGTAACCTGACGTCCTTTAAACAGATAGGGAAACTGAGGCCTAGGACTGACATACTTGTTCTAGGTCAAGCAGCAAGTATATGGAAGAATCAAACTTTGAACCTAGATCTTTAATTTTATACTGGCTGCAGTGAACCGTTAATAGTTCTTTTTTCCTAAAGACCCATTAAAAGTTGTTTGGATGTACAGTTTATATGAAGTCATATGAACTGCATGCTTTATTTCTTGGATGTTTTTATATGGATTTATTTCTAGTTCACAATATCTGGGAGTGCTAAAAATATTTGATATTACAACTTTGCTTGAAGTTACTCTGAATGGTATTTTCCTTTCTCCTACTCACATATCTGGCTGTTAGGAAAGAAAAAAAAATTCCTGATGGTTGGTCCACGCAGGGACACCCCGGTGGATTGAGGAATGTCTGGCTTTTCCTCAGCTCATTGATCTCTGTGGTAGCCACAGGCATCACCCAAAAGACCCCAAGAATGAAAGGCCTGATGTCTACAAGTTGCTGCTAGAGCAACTAGCAGCAGATGCTGCAGATCTCTGCAGATCACAGAATGCAGCTGCCTCACAAGTTTGTAAGGTAAACACCGGGGCCCTCTAAAACTTGATGGTACAAAGCTGATGGTTAAAGTTCCCCTCCATATATATATATATATATATATATATAAATTTTTTTACCTTCACATTTTGAAAAGGTATCCTTTTGGGAAGACAAGTACAAAAAGTATTAATAATATCTGTGGAAGTTCCTTAATTTGTACTTTTTTTTTTAATGTTTATTTACTTTTGAGACAGAGAGAGAGCGAGCATGAGCGAGGGAGGGGCAGAGAGAGAGGACACAGAATCCGAAGCAGGATCCAGGCTCCAAGCCGTCAGCACAGAGCCCAATGCGTGCGGGGCTCCAACTCAAAAGCCGCGAGATTGAGATCGTGACCTGAGCTGAAGTCGGACACTTAACCGACTGAGCCACCCAGGCGCCCCTTAATTTGTACTTTTATCAGTGTCTTGTACTTACCAGTATCTTATTTTTATATGTAGGCAATCCATAGAGGAAAAGAGACCCCATTTTAAAAAGTATTTCAGGTGTAAGAAATTTAGAAAGCCTGCCGTCAGATATAATTAGCTCTGCCACCATTTTAATTTTTAAAACTTTATTGAGATATAATGTACAAATGCACCCTTAATTTTCAATGCACAATTCGATAAGTTTTGGCAAATGTATATACCCGGGTAATCAACAAACAGCAAGCACAATCAAAACAGAATATTTCTGTTATAGCCCCAAAAGTGTCTTCCTGCTGTTTTGAAGCCAATTCCCCTCCATCCCATTTAATTTTACATAGTTTTGTTGTTTAACGTTTCTTAAGTCTGTGTGTAAAAGAGGAGGATGAATAGGCATTTCTGATCTCAAAATCTAAGGTGAGGACAGGGGTGAATAACCGGAGGCTAGCGGCCGGAACGGAAAGTTCCCGGGGATGTGGCTCCCCACTCCTTAAGGACAGGGAGGGTCAGCCCCAGAGCCAGGGAGGGTGGTGGCCCGGTGAGCTGGCGCTCAGGAAGTGCCCTCTTCCGTGGACGGGCTCGCCCACGAGGTCTCCTCTGGTCCCGCAGGGCCCTGGGCGCACGCTGACTGTGCGGGGGCTGGCGCGCCCTTTGCTCTAAGTCCGGGTCTGGGCGCTGCCATAGCAACGGCCTGGACGCCCAGACCTTAGGCCGCCGCCGCCGCCGCCGGAGACCCGGCCATCTCCCGCTCCCGAAGGGTGGGGTGGCGGCGGCCCGGGAGGCGGCCGGGGCCGGGTAGACGGGACCGCCCCCTCCTCGGATACCAGCTGAGGCCGCGGGTTTGCTTCCAAGCATGGTAAGTGAGAGCGGGGAGGTCGGGCTGCCTGGCGATGTGGAACTGGGGGCGGCCGGGGCTCCCCGGGACTCCCAGCACCCTCACCACCCCTACGCTGCCTCCTCCCCGCAGCCCTTTCAGAAGCACGTCTACTACCCGCTGGCCAGCGGCCTGGAAGGACCCGACGCCCCCGCAGCAGCTGCCGCGGCGGGAGCGGCCACGATGGCCTGTGGCCCCCCCAGCGTGGCGTCGGTCCCCCTGCCCTTCTTCCAGTTCCGGCCGCGGCTGGAGAGCGTCGACTGGCGGCGGCTGAGCGCCATCGACGTGGACAAGGTGGCGGGCGCCGTGGACGTGCTCACGCTGCAGGAGAACATCATGAACATCACCTTCTGCAAGCTGGAGGACGAGAAGTGCCCGCACTGCCAGTCGGGGGTGGACCCGGTGCTGCTGAAGCTCATCCGCCTGGCGCAGCTCACCATCGAGTACCTGCTGCACTCGCAGGAGTTCCTCACCTCGCAGCTGCACCACCTGGAAGAGCGGCTGCGCCTGAGCCTGGCCGATGGCGAGCAGAGCAGGAAGCTCCTCACCAAGCAGGCCGGCGAGATCAAGTTACTCAAGGAAGAGTGTAAACGCAGGAAAAAGATAATCTCGACCCAGCAGCTGATGATCGAGACCAAAGCCAGCTATTACCAGGTGGGACGCTGCGTTGTGATTCCGATTCATAATCCAGTTTAACATCCTCGATTCCCACCTCGGTATTGAGAGTCCTTTCCTAGATCACCGACTTTCTTTTTTTCCCCTTCGTGAGATTTTTACTGTAAATCAGAAGAAACAACATAGTTAAGCAAAATAGTAATTTTAACCAACAGCTGACATGGTTCGTTACCTTCTGTAGACAACCAGAGGATTAATAATTAAACAAGCAATGTTGTCTGTCGTGCTTTGCTGAAAGTCGTCTTTATAAACGTTGGCTGTTTAAGAAACTGTGTCCTCCCCCTAATTGATGTAATGAGAAATAAACCGGGTACAAATTGCTGTCGAGGTCTGGCCCCAGATGATCTGGAATGATTAAATTTGTGGGGCTTTTATTTCAAGATATTTTCAAGCTTGCTGAAAAGTTGTAAGAATAGTGCAAAGAACTTCATAAACCCCTCACCCAGATTCTCCAGTTGTTAACATTTGCCACATTTGCTTTATTTTCTCATTCTATATATACATATTATTTTTGAACCCTTGGCCAGTGAGTTCCAGACTCCTAAGTAGTTCAGTTTGCATATCTCCTAAGACCAAGAACACTGACTAATGTAACAATATTAATGGTATAGAACAACAGTATTTGTTAATTGAACTGGTATTTAAAAAAAAAATTTTAATGTTTATTTTTGAGAGACACACACAGAGTGCCAGTGGGGGAGGGGCAGAGAGAGAGGGAGACACAAAATCTGAAGCAGGGTCCAGGCTCCCAGTTGTCAGCACAGAGCCTGACTTTGTGGGCTTGAACCCACAAACCGTGAGATTGTGACCTGAGCCGAAGTCAGAAGCTTAACCAACTGAGCCACCCAGGCACCCCTGAACATGTAGTATTTTAAATATATTTTATGGGGCACCTGGGTGTCTCGGTTAAGCATCCTGCTCTTGATTTTCTGGCTCAGTGATGAGATCTAGCCCAGTGATCTAACCTGGGGGCTGCCTCTGTGCTGAGCATGGAGTCTGCTTAGGATTCTCTCTCTCCCTCTCTCTGTCTCTACCCCACTTGCATGTGTACTCTCTCTCAAAATAAACATTAAAAAGTAAAATAAAATATATTTTATTAATGTAACAATAGTATTAAAAAAATTGAAACCTCTTGCTTTTCTGTGTTTAATCTCTAACTTTTACAGGTTAGATACTGAGCTAAGATAAATATTGTAATTTTTTAGCATAATAGAAATCAGTTGTATATATTTTTTTATTGATTAGATGGAGAAAATGCAAAGGGTATCAACAATGTTTGATAAAGTTATCAAAGAAGCAACAGGCTGACAAGACTGATTTCATATCCTTACATTGTAGTCACTTTGGCTAAATATGAATTAAAAGGCCTCAGTGAATGGGTGCCTGGCAGGTTCAGTCAGTAGAGCATGTGACTCTTGATCTTAGGGTTGTGAGTTCGAGCCCCATGGTAGGAGTAGAGTTTACTGGGAGGAAAAAAAAGCCTCAGTGGACTTAGGTACTAGCAGCGTGAGTAAATGCAGAGAACTGGGTGTAGGCACAGATTATGGTGTGGTCATTAGTGCTTAGGACTGACCCAACAGGAGCCTTGAGAGAAGTGTGCTTAAGATAGGTGAACAATTGGGACAGAATACTGTTAGAAAGGCTTAGTGTTTAGCCTTGGGTACACAACCCTGAGATATAATCCTCAAATGACACCTAATGTTGCTAATTGGCTATTTGTTTCATAAATGCCAGGTACATATTTATAAATAGTGTTGATATGGCCTTTTATAAATACATCTATTAAACAATGAAGAGAATAGGTTCTATTTAGACATTAAAAATAATTTAGCTTTGGTAGCAATCAGTGATATGTTAACAGCTATAACATACAGAAATTTTATGTTTATGAACATTTTTTCATTCTTTTAGTTACTATAGAAATAGGTGTTAGTAAAGATTTTCAAGTTTGAATGATACACATGAATAAAGGTAAGGGCTTCGTTTTATTTAATGACTGACACCTGCCAAGTTGGCCACTCAGCAGAGTCTCTGAATAACAGTGTTGGGTGTATGGCGTGCTCCAGTGTGACCATGTAGAGGTAGGATTGCCCAGACCATTCCTACTTAGTGTGGTATATAACACTCCGCTCTCTTAGGTGCCTTGCCATTGTCTCTTGATGGACTGAGCAGTGTTAGCCCTTTAGGGTGACAATTCCAGAGTTAGACTGTCTGGGTTTGAATCCTGACTATTCCACCATGCAAGTCAGTTAACATCTAGACCTAAGTTTCCTCATCTGGAAAATGAGAACATTAGTAGTAGGTATCTTTTAGGGCTGTTCTGAGAATTCCATGAGCTAATGCACATGCAGCATAAGGAAGTCTCAGCAAATGGCATCTGACATGTGGTGTTGATTTCCACCCTGGCTTCTTGGTAGTGAGCTGTGACTCCTCAGGATCTCTGCAAGGCCTCACACCTTTCCTAGGAGGTGAATAGCGGTGGTACAGGAAGAAGGCCAGGGGTTGCAGTGATAATGCTGTAAGAAGCGGTGATTCAGGGAGGGGAAGTCAAGTCTGCTGCTAAGAATAGTTGGCACATAGGCCAGCTGGGGGCCCAAGATGTTACAATTATTTCAACTCGGACATGTGAGGATATTTGGCCTATGATAAGATTTATAGGAAGACAATTGATTTTGTTTAAATAGCTATTTGACTTTAGCCTGCAGTCATGAATTTGTGTTTATGGAGACCTCCAAAAGCTGGGGAAGTCTCATGGCCATGTGTAAAGGCCAGTGTGTGCCAATGATGGGGTTGTCAAATTATTTTTTTAATGAAATTAAAAAATACCAGTGTATCATAACAGGACTTAGACTCATTTTAAGAACTTTTGTTTTCGCAGCTGGAAGACTCAGATTCCTGTCCATGCTTTAGCACTACAGGCAGATTTTGGAATCTATGTCAGTGAATTTCTGACCCTGGTTGCAGTTTTTCAGTGGAGATAGTGTTGGGGTAGAAAAAAGCATGCATTTTGGGGTGCCTGGGTTGCTCAGTTGGCTAAGCATCTGACCAGCTCAGGTCACAATCTCACGGTTTGTGAATTTGAGCTCTGCGTTGGGCTCTTTGCTGTCAGCGCAGAGCCTGCTTCAGATTCTCTGTCTCCCCCTCTCTCTGCCCCTCCCCTGCTCTGTCTTTCAAAAATAATGAACATTAGGAAAAAAAAAAAAAACAAGCATGTGTTTTGCAGTCAGAGAGACATAGGTTAAAATATGCATCTTATAACGCTGTGACCCAATTCATTCCCCACACCCTTAACCAACCTCTGGCAACCACTGGTCTTTTTACTGTCTCTGTAATTTTGCCTTTTCCAGAATGTCATATAGTTGGTATCACTCAGGATTTAGCCTTTTCAGATTGGTTTCTTTTACTTAATAAAATGCACTTAATGTCCTTCCATGTCTCATTTATCTGGTCACTTACTGAAGAACATCTTGGTTGCTTCCAAGCTTTGGCAATTATGAATAATGCTGCTATAAACTGATACGTGTGCAGGTTTCTGTATGGACATAGGTAATCTAAGTGGCTGTATCATTTTGCATTCCCACCAGCAATGGGTGAGAGTTCCTGTTGCTCCACTTCCTTGCCAGCATTTGCTGATGTCAATGCTCTGGATTTTGGTGATTCTAATGGGTGTAGGGTGGTATCTCATTGTTTAAATTTGCATTTCCCTAATGACACGTTATGTGGAGCATCTTTTCCTATGCTTAATTGCCATCTGTGTATCTTCTTTGGTGAAGTGTCTATTATAGTCTTTGGACTATTTTGTAGTTGTTTGTTTTCTTTTTGTTGAGTTTTAAGAGTTCTTTGTATATTTTGGGTAACAGTCTTTTATCAGTTGTGTGTGTTTTGCAAATGTTTTCTCCCAGTCTGTGGCTTGTTTTCTCATTTTCTTCACATTGTCTTTTGCAGAACAGAAGTTTTGAATTTTAATGAAGTCTTGTTTATCAGTTATTTCTCTTTAAAATTTTTATTTATTTATTTTGAGAGAGAGCAAATGCACACATGAGGGAGGGGCAGAGAGGGAGGGAGAGAGAGAATCCCAAGCAGGCTCCACACTGTGACATTGCAGAACCCCGTGTGGGGCTTGAACTCATGAACCATGCGATCATGACCTGAGCCAAAATGAAAAGTTGTTTGCTTAACCAACTGAGCCACCCAGGCGCCCTCAATTATTTCTTTCATGGATTGTGTCTCTGGTGTTGAATCTAAAAAGGCATCATCGAGATCATCTAGGTTTTCTTCTATGTTATTTTTAGGAGTTTTATAGTTTGGCCTTTTACATTTAGGTTGGTGATCCCTTTGAGTTCAATTTTGTAAAGGATGTGAAGTCTGTGTCAACATTCATTTCTTTGTGGATGTCCAGTTTTTCCAGTACCATTGTTGAAGAAACTGTCTTTGTTCCATTGTATTGTTTTTGCTCCTTTGTCAAAGATCAGGTGGTGATATTTATATGGGTTTATTTCTTGGCTCTCTCTTCTGCTCCACTGATCTGTTTGTCTGTTCCTTAGACAATACCACACTGTCTTGATTACTGTAGCTTTATATAGTAAGTCATAAAGTTGAGTAGCATCAGTCCTCCAACTTTGTCCTTCTCCTTCAATACCTCGTTGGCTATTTTAGGACTTTTGCTTCTTCGTACAAACTTTAGAATCAGTTTGTTGTTAACCACAAAGTAACTTGCTGGGATTTTGATTAGGGTTGCATTGACTCTGTAGATCAACATAGGGAAAATTGACATTTTGACAATATTGAGTCTTCTTATCCATTAACACAGATATTCATTTATTTAGTTCTTTGATTTGCTCTTCAGAACTTTGTAGTTTCCCTCCTATAGATATTTTACATGTTTTATTTTATTTTATTTTTTTGAGAGAGAGTGTGTATGCATATGAGAACACAAGCAGGGAAGGGGCAGAGGGAGAGGGAGAGAGAGAACCTTAAGCAGGTCCCATGCCCAGGATGGAGCCTGACTCTGGGCTTGATCCCACAACCATGAGATCATGACCTGAGCCAAAATCAAGAGTCGGACATTTAACCTGCTGAGCCAACCAGGTGCCCCTAGATCTCATACATATTTTGTTGGGTTCATACATAAGTATTCATTTTTGGGGTGCTAATGTAAAGGATGATTTATTTTTAATTTCAAATTCTATCTTTCCATTATGGAATATAGGAAAGCAGTTGACTTTAGTATATTAACCTTCTATCCCACAACTTTGCTATACCTGGTTGTTAGTTCTGGGATTGTTGTGGGTTTTTGTTTGTTTGTTTTGCCAATTCTTTTGGATTTTCTATAAAGACATTAATGTCATCTGCAAACAAAGAAATTCTGTATCTTCCTCCCTAATCTGTGTATTTGTTACTTCCTTTCCTTGCCTTATTGCATTAGCAAGGACTTCTAGTACAATGTTGAAAAGCAGCAGTGAAAAGGGACTTCCTTGCTTTGTACCTCATCTTAGTGGGGAAGCTTTGAGTTTTTCCACCAAGCGTGATATTAGCTGTAGGTGTTTGTTGTAGCTAGTCTTTACCAAGTTGGGAAAGTTCCCCTCTTCCCTGGAGTTTTTAACTCTTAGACTCTTCCACTGTGAGCCTCCAGCAATTTGTCAATTACAGTTTAGGTTTTCCTACCCCTTCTTACCCTGAGTTCATGGCTTTTCTGTATTGTTCAAATAGTTAAAATATCTATTTTTTGATTTTAGAAATTAAAAGTCACAGTTTCCAGAAAGCCTCATCCTTTCCTTTCTCCAGTGCTGTGCCTGGCCCTAAAGCCCACACCGACATCTGAGTCCAGTGGGCAGGCCATGACATACTAAACTTGAGCAGTCATCAAGAGCAGAGAAGGCTAGAAAGATACTTTAAAGACTCCCCGAAATGCAAGGCCAAGAAATATGCCATAATGTTGGCTTTCTGGGAAAGAGACCCTGAACTTCTGATGCAGTTATACTGATTTGGAGTAAGGCAAAACTGCACATGAATAGAAGAACATGTTAGTAGCACAATGAAAATGAAACTGCAAAATCCAAACTGGAAGAAACTCTGTAGGACACGTGTTTAGTTTCTTCAGCAAAAGAATTGCAAAGATAAAAGAGAGATGGGGGGGGCGGGGGCTGTCTATAGACCAGAAGACAGTGGAGAGACATAATGAGCAGTTGCAGGATATGGCCGTATTTGGATCCTGATTCAAAACAAACTGTAAAATTTTTTTCTAAGAATGTCCTTTTAGAGGCTCCTGGGTGGCTCAGTTGGTTAAATGTCCGACTTCAGCTCAGGTCATGATCTCACAGTTCGTGAATTTGAGCCCTGCTTTAGGCTCTGTGCTGACAGCTCAGAGCCTGGAGCCTGCTTCAGATTCTGTGTCTCCCTCTCTCTGCCCCTCCCCCACTCATGCTCTGTCTCTCAAAAATGAATAAATGTTAAAAAAAATTAAGAAAAAAAATGTCCTTTTAGAGATGGATTCTGAAATACTAACAAATGAAATATATAATATCCAGGCTTTAATTCAGGGTAATCCAGGAACAAAGATATAGATGAAACAAGTGGAATTTTTGCTTAAAATTTGAATCTGTGTTAAAGTGGAAAATAGAAATATTTGTGGGGTTTTTTTTTTTCAGTAAAATTCATTTTAGGAGGCCAAGTATTTCTAAGTATATGTTCAGTGATTTATTAATGCTGGGCTCTGGGAATAATGCTATGAATAAGATAGACAAGAGCCCACACTGTCAGGAATGTGACATTCTAGAACCAAGAGGGATTGAGCAGAGAACAATAAACAAGTGAAGTGGCTCAACGTGGAAATAGTAACTGTTGAGACATGCAATGATGAAAGTAAGTGTGGTGGGACAGTGACTGGCAGGAGGGCCATCTGCCAAGGTCTTGTTGAGGACGTGCCCAGTGGGGAAGATGCTCCTGGAATGACTCCTGAATGTCAGGAAGGAGCCAGTGGGGGGAAGGTCTTGGCAAGGTTCAGGCTGGGCTCGAGCTCTTGCAGAGGCTGAATTTGGCCTGCTTGAGGGACAGAAAGAAGACTGGCGTGGCTGGAGTGTCTCGAACAAGTTGGTGACAGGCTGGGAACCAGCTGTGGAACAGGAGCAGCATCAGGGGTTCCTGCAGGCACCCAAATGGGCTACTCTGGCTGTCGGGAGATAGCTGTCACTGCCTTGTTCTCAGTTTGGAGAGAACACCCTGGTTTACAGTTGTCTTTTTAGTCCTGCTTTTAGTATCCCTTGCCGGGATGATATCTTTTGGGGGACCGTTCCCAAGAGGTGGTGCTTTAGGTACCCCAATTTAATTGAAATTAGGTGGGAGAGCACTTGTTACAGACATTCAGATTTGTTGCTGTCTCCTTTTCAGTGCCATTTTTGTGATAAGGCCTTTATGAACCAAGCTTTTCTACAAAGTCACATTCAGCGCCGCCACCCTGAAGATTCTCACCTTGGTAAGTCACGAGCTCAGCTTCACAGAGCTGTTTTCCTTTTGGTACCTTTCTCTGTTTTCAGTGAGGCATGGTCCAGTGCATCTCTCAGTCCTTCTAAAAGTATCATAGTCTTTGTTCATTCATGAAATATTGAGCGCCTACTATGTGCCATGCACAGCACCAGGCCTGGGGCTATGGGCGCACACGAAACAGACCAAGTTCTGCCCTCTGGGGTCTTACATTCTGTTAGGAGGGGCAGAGGAAACACACTTAAATAAATGAGTGGTTCCTCTCAAACGGTGGCAAATGCAACACGGAAAATAAAACAAGAATGGGGTGGAGGTGGTCAGCAAAGTCTTCGCGGAGGAGGCCTTATTTGATCAGACACTGGATTGATGAGGAGGTCCCAGCCCGGGGAAAAGCTGGGGAATGAATATCCCAGACATGGGGAGCTCTGAGTGTCGGAGGTGTGAGGGGCAGGCAGCACAGCATGTTTGAGGAACAGACAGAAGATCAGTGGAATAGAGCGAGCAAGGCATTAGTGTGTGGGGACATTGGAAGGGAGGGGGCCAGGTCACGTGGGGCATTGAAGGCCCAGGTCAGGAATGTGGGTGGCGGCTGGTGAAGAGCATAGGGGCTGTGGTGGTGGAAGCAGGTGGAAGAGTGAGGAGGCTACTGGGGTAATGCAGGTGAGTGATGTGGCAGCAGGACCAGGACGAGACCAGGGAAGACCAGAGAAGTGAAGATGGAGAGGACGTGTGTTCTGCACAGAGCCCACAGACGTGTGACTTAGCATGAGAACAAGAGATAAGAGAAAGACAGTCTTGGATTTCGTCCTGTACATTTGGGTGAGTGGCAGTGATGTCTACTGAGGTGGGGACCTAGGGGTGGGAGGTGGGCTGAGGAAGGAAGGAGAATGAGAGTGTGTGTTGGTCAGGGTAAACCTGAGGCACACATACAAATGCCATGCGAGTGGAGATGCAGGGGGTCTGGAGGTCACGGTGAGGCCCAGGGTGGAGATACAAATCCAGGAGTCATTAGCAGAGCTGGGCTGGATGAGCTCACCTAGACAGAGAAGAGAAGGTGGCTAGGGGCCAGCCTCAAGGCTTTCCCAACATCAGGAGCTCAGGAGGAGCAGCCTAGTGGGTGAGAAATAGTTATGGAAGCAGGAGGGAGACCTGGGGAGTGTGTTGTCATGGAAACCAAGGGAAACAAGTGTTTCAGGAAGGAGGCAGTGACCAATTTATTGAATGTACCTGAGGCATAGATAGAGTAAGATGAAGACTGAGAATTGGTTATTGCTGTCACGATGGCTGTTGTTGACCTTGACATAGCAGCTTCAGTGGATTGGTGTGGACAAAAGCCCAAGGGGAGTGAGCTGAGCTGACAATCAGGTGAGCAAGTGGTCATGTTGTAGACATTTGCTTCAGTAACATTTGCTGGGAAGGACAGCAGAGACATGAAGCATTGTCTGGAAGAAAATGTGAAACAAAGGGAAAATTTTTGTTTCATTTGATGTGGGAGATACAAAGATGTATTTGGGTGCTGATATGAATTAACCAAGTTTAGAGTAGGAAAATAAGCAAGAGAGGGCAGGAGTTCGGTGGCTTATCAACTAGATTTCCTGTTACTTAAATATTCTTAAAAATAAAAAGTACCAGGTCTATTTCTTCTTGCAGATCAAAGCATTCTGCAGATTGCCTACAGACCAGTAACCCACTGGAATTCTCATTATGATCTTAATGTTTTCTTATCTAGATGTACGTACTCCTAACCTGTCACTAAGTACTTGCTTTCTGAAACCTCCCTTTTTTGCCAGTCTGTTTCCATTCCTGCCTATTTCGGACAAACAGATTGATTTAGGAAAATAGCTAAGCTTTGTATAAACAATACGAATGGCATAAAATTCCACATGGAAGTCATGGACCGTTGATACTACTTAGCAATATAGTGGAGAGATTGGGAAGGTTAAATAGTTTAATTAATCTACCATTCTTCCGTGTGAAACTGACCTTCTTTCTCTTCTGTTTCAGTATCTTATTCTATCTCATACTCGTTTCAGAGAGTATTTCAGACTCTGAAATGAGTATTATTTCTTCAGGTCATCTTTGAGATTCTGACTTTCCACTTTGGCTTTCATACCTTGCATGTCTACACTCACAGACACATGTACATCCATTCAGTCATGTGCACATCTTCATGTAAGTACATGTACATAAGTATCTTCCCTTCACTTGTTGCTTCCTTTTACAACCTTCTGGTACCTCTTTTTGGCCCTGTGAACAGTTTATGGCCCCAGTTTGCATCTTGAATGCCAGCCTCTGATTGTCTTAGCACTGATGGGGTTCTCAGGAGAATGTGGTGGGAGCCAGAAAGATAGTGACCTGCCGTGAAAGCTTCCCTTCTCTCACCGAGACAGGCATCTCAAAGAAGAGCCCGGGATTATTCCTTGTCACCATTATTATTCCCTGAATGGGCTCTCACACTGTCTCTGGAGGGTAATCCAGTACAGTGGCCGAAATAATCTGCTGAAAGTAATTCAGTGCCCAGTAACATGATGGGCTGCGAGTAAACACTCATGAGCAAAAATTGGCTCATGTGGCACAAAAAAAGTAATAATATCCCAAGTTGGAGCATTTTCCTTTGTCTTTGTCATATCAATAAGATCCTGTAAGTTTTCAGATAGGTTTCAGTAGAGGTGGTATTTTAGTAAAATATTTCTGTTGCAACAGAGTATAAGAAAAAGGCACAGACTGATAAGCTCCAGAGTGAGATTGACATGCTGAAGGAGCAGCTGCAGCTCACCAAGTCTCAGCTGGAGGCTGCGCAGCATGCCCACGCTGTCAGGTTCTCTAAGGTACGGTACTGAATTCGGAAACGGTGGGATGGTGAGAAGGATCGGGATTAATTCCTTTTAAATGTTTGGTGGAATTCACCAGTGAAGCCATCTGGTCCTGGGCTTTTCTTTGTTGGGAGGAATTTGATTACTGATTCAATCTCCTTATTCACTGGTCTGTTCAGATTTTGTTTTTCCATGATTCAGTGTTGGTAGGTTGCATGTTTCTAGCAATTTATCCATTTCTTTGAGATGGTCCAATTTGTTGGCATATAATCATATGCATAGTGGGCTATTATAATCTTTTGTAATTCTGTAGTGTCCGTTGTAATGTCTCCTCTTTCATTTATAATTTATTTGAGTCCTTTTTCTTTTCTTGGTTAGTCTAGCTAAGAGTTTGTTAATTTTGTTTATCTTTTCAAAAGCTCCAACTCTTAGTATTGTTCATCTTTTCCATTGTTTTTTTGTTCTCTATTTTATTATTTCTGCTCTAATCTTTATATTTCCTTCCTCCTGCTAACTTTGAGCTTAGTTTTTTTCTAGATCTTGAGGCATAAAGTTAGATTGTTTACTTGAGATATTTCTTTTTTTCTTAATGTAGACATTTTTAGCTGTGAACTTTCCTCTTAAAACTGCTTTTGCCATATCCCATATGTTTTCGTATGTTGTGTTTCCGTTTTTGTTTATCTCAAGATCTTATTTACTTCCCTTTTGATTCCTTCTTTGATGCATTGGTTGTTCAGGAATGTATTGTTTATTTTCCACATATTTGTAAATTTTCATTTTCCTCCTGTTGCTGATTTCTTCTTCTTTTTCTTAATGTTTAGTTCTGGGAGAAAGAGAGAAAGCACAAGTGGGGGAGGGGCAGAGAGAGAGAGAAAAAGACAGAATTCAAAGCAAGCTCCAGGTTCCAAGCTGTTCAGCACCGAGCCTAATGTGGGTCTCAAACTCATGAATCAAGAGATCATGACCTGAGTTGGTCTGTCACTTAACCCAATGAGCCTCCCAGGCTCCCCCTTCCTGTTAACTAATTTCTAGTTGCATACAATTGTGGTCAGAAAAGATACTTGATATAAATTCAGTCCTCTTGAATTTGTTAAGACTTGGCATCTAATGTATGATCTATCCTGGAGAAAGTTCCACATGAGCTAAGCAGACTGTGTGTTCTGCTGGATACTATCTGTTGGATATTATATGTCTATTGGGTCCATTTGGTATGAAGTGTTCAAATCCTGGGTTTCCTTATTGACTTTGTGTCTGGGCAATCTATCCATTGTTGAGAGTGGGTATTAAAGGCCCCTATGATTACTGTGTTGCTGTTTATTTCTCCTTTTTGTTCTGTTAGTATATGCTTTATAAATTTAGATGCTGCAATGTTGGATACATAAATATTTATAATTCTTATACCTTCTTGATAAATTGATCTCTGTTATTGTTAAGTAACCTTTGTCTCCTGACATCTTTCTTTTTTTAACGTAGGCGTTTACAGCTATAAATTTCCCTCTTAGCACTGCTTTGGTTTCTCCTTTTTTTTTTTTTTTTATTGGCATGTTACGTTTTAATTTTCATCCATCTCAAAGTATTTTCTAATTTCCCTAGTGAGTTTTTCTTTGTCTCATTAGTTGCTTAAGAGTACAGTGTTTAATTTTTTAAGTATTTGTGAATTTTCCAGATTTTCTTCTGTTATTGATTTCTGGCTTCATTCCACTGTGGTTGGGAAATACACTTAGCACACTTTCAATCTTTTAAAATTTATTGAGAGGGGAGCCTGGGTGACTCAGTCGGTTGAGCATTCTATTCTTGATTTCAGCCCAGGTCATGATTTCATGGTTCATGAGATTGAGCCCCGCATTGGGCTCTGCGCTGACAGTAGGGGAGCCTGCTTGGAATTCTCTCTCCCTCTCTCTCTGCCTCTCCCCCTTCCCTCAAAATTAACAAATAAACTTAAATAATTAAAATTTTTGAGACTCTTTTGTGACCTAACATTTGCTCTCTCCTGGTGAATCTTCCATGAGCATTTAACAAGAATGTACGTTCTGCTGCTCTTGGGTATTCTGTATATGTCAGACTAAGTTTGTTTATTGCGTTAAGTCTGCAGTTAGGTTAAAAAAAAAAAAACAAAAAAACACCTGAAGGTCATTGAGAAATCAAAGGCTGATTGACTAGACATAAATTTAGCTTGTATAAATAGGAATTTGTGTTTTGGGAGTGAGATGGGGCTACTCTATCCAAATTGATACAGTATTGAGAATGGTTCTGCTCAATAGACATTTTCTTTTAAAGGTTGTTTACATTTTACATATTTTTGCATATCTACTATACAAGTTCATAGATCACCGAACTCTTGAGACTTTGGACCTCTGTGTTTGTATTTTAAGAGGTGTAAGGATGAAAGGATGCCATGTGCTGTTTTTGGTTTGGAAAAATCGCTGTGGACGTTGCCATTATATGAAGTGCTATTGCACACCTAACTGATACACTCAATACTAGCTGGAGCTATGTCCATTTATTTAAAATTTTGCACATGTCATTTATTTAAAATTTTGCTTCATATAGAACTTTTAAAACCATGCATTCAAATAATTTCAGGAATATGAAATGCAGAAAACAAAAGAGGAAGAATTTCTGAAGTTATTTGATAGATGGAAAGAAGAAGAAAAGGAGAAACTAGTTGATGAAATGGAAAAAGTCAAGGAAATGTTTATGAAGGAGTTTAAAGAATTGACCTCCAAGAATTCAGCATTAGAATATGTAAGTATTAAACCAAGTACTCCTCATAGTATTGGTAGGATTGTTGCCTTGAGAGGTAACATTAGAATGGCATTATGGCCAGTGGATCTAGAAATCACTTTATTGTGCCTTGGTCCAGACAGCCCCTTTCTTGAGAGTCCTGAGGGAGCTTGAGACATACAGAAGACAGAGCAAGTCAGAAAAGTCATTTCTTTGAAAGTGGGAGCTTTGGCTCCAAACGCATGTGCAGAACACTTGGTACATTTGAGGGGCTCCTGGCTGGCTCAGTCGGTGGAGCATGCAATGCTTAATCTCGAGGCTGTGAGTTCAAGCCCCATGTTGGGTATAGGGATTAACTAAAAAACTAAAGATTATGGGGCGCCCGGGTGGCTCAGTCGGTTGAGTGTCTGACTTCAGCTCAGGTCATGATCTCACAGTCCGTGAGTTCGAGCCCCACGTCCGGCTCTGTGCTGACAGCTCAGAGCCTGGAGCCTGTTTCAGATTCTGTGTCTCCATCTCTCTCTGAACCTCCGCCGTTCATGCTCTCTCTCTCTCTCTGTCTCAAAAATCAATAAAGGTTTAAAAAATTTAAAAAATAAAATAAAATAAAAAAATAAAGATTAAATAAATCTTAAAAAAAAAAAAAAAGAACATTTGGTACATTTGGTACCCTTGGTCAGATCATAGAAGAGGGTCTCTGTTTCCTTAGCTAGTTAGGATAGCCAATAAGCCATAAGCCTCCTCCCTGAATTCTGAAGCTTTCTAAGTTCCAAAGGAACTTTCCGGAAAGGCTGACACAGATCACCCATGTGGAAGAAGAAAGCCAACCCACAAAGGACAGAAGTAGAATTTTTTTTGCCAGGTCCCTTCCTGGTCGGTGGGAAGGACAGCTGTTCTGAGCAAGCAGAATGTAACTAAATGAGTCTCCATCCCTTATAGGAGCAGTCTTGTTCCACACTGCCCTGGTCACATGCATAGACAGAGACATGGCTTGCTGGGCTAGGACCTTAACCTCTGTGACAGTGATCGCTGTCCTCCAGCGAAGGAATGATTTGAGCTGGATGGGCAGCCCAGTCCCGGGTCACCCTTGGGGAAAGGAAGCAAGATCCTTGAGCTCCCTCTAGAGGCCAACAAGTTTTACAAACTAAAATGGAAAGATATTTTTGGAATATGGCTCAAGGCCTTCTCTAAAGCGCCTTGAACTCTTGCATAGGGGTAGGGAAACCACAACCTGTGAACCGAATCTGACATACCACCCATCTTTGTATGGCCAGTGAGCCAAGAAAGGTTTTAATATTTCTAAATGGTTGAAAAAGGTCATAAGAAGAATATGTCACAACACATAAAAATTACATGAAGTTTACATTTCTGTGTCCATAAGTTTTATTGGCATACGACCACATGTGTTCCTTTACACTTTGTCTGTGGTGCTTTTGTGCTGGAGCCGTACAGGTGAGTGATTATCACCAAGGCCTTATGTGTCTCCCAAAGCCAGAATACCGTCTGGCTCTTTACAGAAAATTTGCCAGCCCCGTCATATCTTTATAAAGCAAACATGGCAAAATGTTAACAATTGGTCCAAATGGGTGTTCATTATATTATTCTTTCAACTTTTCTTTTTCATTTTTTTTTTAATTTTTATTTATTTTGAGAGAGTGCACAAGCACTAGCAGGGGAAGAACAGAGAGAGAAAGAGGGAGAAAGAGAGAATCTCAAGCAGACTCCATGCTGTCAGTGCAGAGCCCAATGCAGGGCTCAATCTCATGAACTGTGAGATCATGACCTGAGCCGAAATCAAGAGTCAGTTGCTCAATCAGCTGAACCACCCAGGTGCCCCTCAACATTTCTATAAGTTGTAATTTGCAAATAAAAACTTGAAAGGGAATAAATTTGGATGGTTCACTGTGTCTTTTTTTGTAGGGCTACAACTTCCTGTTGGTTCAGTCATTCCATATCACCTCTCCTTGGTTGTTGTTTCTAAGCATCAGAACACCTAGGCAGTAATTTCTCTATCCATGGTTTCTTTCTTGACCCCTGCACCAGGGACCTTTCCTGAACTCCTATCTGTGGTTCAAAGTGGGATGCCGTATAACCCACTGGTGGATTGCGATACTAACCAATTTAAGACTGGCTTCTCACATCTTCATCAAGGCTGTACTCATTTTTCCCTTTGTGATAAGCTGCTAATTAGAGTTCTTTTGCCTAAGGTTCCATCCAGGATCCTGCCCCCAGCTCCCTGCTCCTGGGATAATTTTAATAGTGGATTGGGACTTTTCCCCACATAGGGCTTTTTTACCACTCCTACATTTTTTGGGGGGTGGGGGGGTAAAAAGATGGCTTTATTGAGATATAGTTTCTATACCATAAAATTCACCCACTTAGAGTGCACAGTTTGGTAGTTTTTAGTATGTTCACAGGGTTGTGCATCCATCCTCACGTTTTGGAATATTTCATCACCACGAGAAACGTTGTGCCCGTTGGCACTCCCTCCCCCAAGCCACTGGCAACCACAGATCTGCTTTCTGTCTCTGTGGATCTGCCTATTCTGGATGTTACGTGTGAATTGAATCATACAATATGTGATCTTTTGTGAGCAGCTGCTTCCCAGTTAGTATAATGTTTCTGGGATTCATCCACGTCGTAAGGATATATATACATCACTATTTCATTCCTGTAGTTGCCGCATGATTTTCCATTCCATGAATATCATACTTCTTTTTCTTTTTTTTTTATGCAGAGTTTCAGATTGTTTTTTAATTTAACTTTATTTTTTATTTTTTAAAATTTGCGTCCAAAATAGTATATAGTGAAGCAATGATTTCAGTAGATTCCTTAATACCCCTTACCCATTTAACCCATCCCCCCTCCTACCATCCCTCCAGCAACCCTCAGTTTGTTCTCCATATTTATGAGTCTCTTCTGTTTTGTCCTCCTCCCTGTTTTTATATTATTTTGTTTCCCTTCCTTTATGTTCATCTGTTTTGTCTCTTAAAGTCCTCATATGAGTGAAGTCATATGATTTTTGTCTTTCTCTGACTGACTAATTTCACTTAGCATAATACCCTCCAGTTCCATCCACATAGTTGCAGATGGCAAGATTTCATTCTTTTTGATTGCTGAGTAATACTCCATTGTGTATGTATGTGTGTGTATATATACATACATATACGTGTGTATATATATGTATATATATGTATATATATGTATATATGTATATATATATACATATATATACATATATATATACATGTATATGTATGTATATATACCACATTTTCTTTATCCATTCATCCATCGATGGACATTTGGGCTCTTTCCATACTTTGACTATTGTTGATAGTGCTGCTATAAACATGGGGGTGCATGTGTCCCTTCGAAACAGCATACCTGTATCCCATGGATAGATGCCTAGTAGTGCAATTGCTGGGTCGTAGGGGAGTTCTATTTTTAGCTTTTTGAGGAACCTCCATACTGTTTTCTGGAGTGGCTGCACCAGCTTGCATTCCCACCAACAATGCAAGAGACCCTCTTTCTCCACATCCTCGCCAACAACCATGAATATCATATTTCATTTGTCTGTTCATCAGTTGACAACATGTGGGTTGTTTACCCATTTTTAGCTATAGATGGTTTTTAAAATTATTATTATTTTTTAAGTTTATTTATGTATTTTGAGAGGGACAGAAACAGTGTGAGTGGGGGAAGGGCAGAGAGCGAGAATCCCAAGCGGGCTCCGTGCTGCCAGCCCAGAGCCCGACACGGGGCTCAAACTCATGAACTGAGAGATCATGAACTGAGTGGAAACCAGGAGTTGGATGCTTAACTGACTGAGCCATCCAAGTGCCCCTAAAATTATTATTTATAAGAGACTTCATTTTTTAGAATAGTTAAGCTTACAGAAAAATTGAGCATCCAGTACAGAAAATTCCATGTAACACCCCCCTCTCCTACCCTGTACAGTTTTCCATCTTACTGACAACTTAGTCTGGTACATTTGTTACAGTTGATGAGCCAATACTGATACATTAGTATTAATTAATCTCCATACTGTGGTTCCACTTCTTTAGCTTTTACCTAACGTCACTTTTCTGCTCCAGGGTCCTCTCCAGGATACCACATGATATTTAGTTGTCACACCTCCTTAGCTTGTCTGAGACAGTTTCTCTGACTTGTTTTCAGTGACCTGGACAATTTTGAGGAGTACCTTACCTGTCAGTAGGACGCCCCTCTACTGGAATTCACCCAGGAGTCTTCTCTTGGTTAGACTGGGCTTACGGGTTTGGGGGATGAAACCCTCAGTGATAAAGTTACAGTTTTCATCACATCATCTCAAGGCTAATACTCTCTTCATGATTAATGGTTGTTGGTGTTGACCTTGATCACCCGGCTCAGGTTGTGTCGGTCAAGTTTCTCTGCTGAGAAGTCAGCCTCCACCAATTTCACACTGTACTCTTTGAAAAGAAGTGGCTGTGTTCAGCCCAGATTTAAGCGGGGGAGCGATGCTCCCCACCCTTTTGTTTCTTCGGTTAACGTATTACCTTCTGTGATTTTTCTGAGGGTTTTTTACCACTGCTAACTTTAGGAATAACATAACAGGCAATAGGTAAAATTAAAACATGTTGTCCCTCATGGGTTCACGGATACATTTGCAGGATGATGGTGGCCTCACCACTCAATTGTCATGAGAACCTGGGCACCTGGCTGGCTCAGTCAGTCAAGCATCTGACTCTTGGTTTCGGCTCAGGTTATGATCTCACAGTGCATGAGTTCGAGCCCCGCATCGGGCTCCATGCTGACAGGGCGGAGCCTGCTTGGGATTCTCCATCTCTCTGTCTCTCTCTGCCTCTCCCCTGCACATGTCCCCCACCCCCGCCTTCACCGCCTCTCTCAAAATAAATAAATAAGTAAATAAATAAATAAACATAAAAAATTGTATTTATATTAGGAATACAAATAAGTAAAAAAATAAAAAGAAATAATCATGAGAACCAGCTGCACGCAGTTCCTCTGTTCCTGGACACTGTTGTGTGCCCATCAGAAATTTTAAGACCCATTGTATAAGATTAGAAAGTTAGGTTGTCCTTTCTGTTGCAATCACCCCGTACATATGCTGTTGGAAAAACTGGAAAGCAGCAGAAAGAAAACCGGAAAACCAGTAGGTGGGAGAAGGAGAAAGCACAACAAGCATCTAGTAAGGATAGTCGGATTTAAACGTGGCTACAGGGGCGCCTGGGTGGCGCAGTCGGTTAAGCGTCCGACTTCAGCCAGGTCACGATCTCGCGGTCCGTGAGTTCGAGCCCCGCGTCAGGCTCTGGGCTGATGGTCGGAGCCTGGAGCCTGTTTCCGATTCTCTGTCTCCCTCTCTCTCTGCCCCTCCCCCGTTCATGCTCTGTCTCTCTCTGTCCCAAAAATAAATAAAAAACGTTGAAAAAAAAATTTAAAAAAATAAAAAATAAAAAATAAACGTGGCTACATGTTGGGGCTCCCGGGTGGCTCAGTCAGTTAAGCATCCGACTTCGGCTCAGGTCACGATTTCACAGTCCTTGAGTTCGAGCCCCACGTCAGGCTCTGTGCTGACAATGTGGAGTCTGGAGCCTGCTTCAAATTCTGTGTCTCCCTCTCTCTGCCCCTCCTCTGCCCCTGCTCGCTCTCTCTCTCTCTCTCTCTCTCTCTCTCTGTCTGAAAAAAAATAATAAATAAACATTAAAAAAAATTAAATGAAAATAAAAGTGGCTACATGTTCCCCAATTTTATTTGTGTTCAGTCTTTTGAAAGTATAAACATCTGCACCAGTGAGTTTGCATTTATTTTCTTTCATAGCAATTGTCAGAAATCCAGAAGTCCAACATGCAGATCAAGTCCAATATTGGCACGTTAAAAGACGCACGTGAGTTTAAAGAAGAACGTCCTCAGTATCCCCAGGATTTCCAGAATGTGATGCAACTTCTTGATAGTCAGGTATGTGCCAGTGGCCAGTAACTGCAGCCGGGGCCTGATTTTTCTTCCTGAAGCAGTTTACAGCAAGCATTTCCTATTAAAAAAAGGGTTTGTCTCTTCCCGTGACCATGAAGCTAGTTCTTTTCTTCTTGTCTCCTAATACACGTATAATTAATCATAGCCGTTCATTAGATGCTTGTTGATTGACTAACAGATGCAGATATAGACTGGTTGGCAAAACTGTTTCATTTTTGGCTAACACGGTATCAACTTGAATTGTGTGGGATTACCTTAGAGTTGATTTTTCGTATTTCAGAGGTAGGTCCCTGCTGTCAAAAGCCCTAGAAAGGCATAATGAAGCACTAACTTTATTTTTAGAGCTGAAAGATCTGGCTGCATTGCTGTACTGATGGTCTTCTTCATTTATGAAACCGAATTACAGTTGTGTGGAAAGTGGTGTCCATAATCAGCACAGTTGTCATTCTGGCAATTTTCGCCCTCCTGGTTCAGGGGAACATTGCTTTTTACCAGGAAACAAATGGAGATTAAAGTTTATGAAGTTAGGATTTTGTTGAAAAAAATATTTGCAAACGACATATTGGATAAAGGATTAGTATCCAAAAACTATAAAGAACTTACCAAACTCAACACCCGACAAACAGATAATCCAGTGAAGACATGGGCAAAAGACGTGAATAGACACTTCTCCAAAGACGACATCCAGATGGCCAACAGACACATGAAAAGATGCTAAACATCACTTATCAGGGAAATACAAATCAAAACCACACTGAGATACCACCTCATACCAGTCAGAGTGGCTCAAATTAACAACTCAGGAAACAACAGATGCTGGTGAGGATGTGGAGAAACGGAACCCTCTTGCATTGTCGGTGGGAACGCAAACTGGTGCAGCTGCTCTGGAAAACAGTGTGGAGGTTCCTCAAAAAATTAAAAATAGAACTGCCCTACGACCCAGCAATAGCACTACTAGGAATTTATCCAAAGGATACCGGAGTGCTGATGCATAGGGGCTCGTGTACCCCAATGTTTATAGCAGCGCTTTCAACAATAGCCAAGTTATGGAAAGAGCCTAAATGTCCATCAACTGATGAATGGATAAAGAAGATGTGGTTTATATATACAATGGAATACGACTTGGCAATGAGAAAGAATGAAATCTGGCCATTGGCAGCAACATGGATAGAAGTGGAGGGCATTATGCTAAGTGAAATAAGTCAGTCAGAGAAAGACAGATACATGTTTTCACTCATGTGTGGAACTTGAGAAACTTAACAGAAGACCATAGGGGAAGGGAAGGGGAAAAAATAGTTACAAACAGAGAGGGAGGCAAACCATAAGAGACTGTTAAATATAGAGAACAAACTGAGGGTTGATGGGGGAGAGGAGAAAATGGGTGATGGGCATTGAGGAGGGCACCGGTTGGGATGAGCACTGGGTGTTGTATGTAAGCGATGAACCCCGGGAATCTACCTCCCCAACCAGGAGCACACCATACACACCGTGTGTTAGCCAACTTGACAATAAATTATATTAAAAAATATATACATATCTCCCCGGCCATTGGCCTTCCACCGTGCAGCCAGGCCGGCCACATCACTGTCCTGTCTTATCCTCCCACGGCTCCCCATTCTTCACAGAGCCAAGTCTGGAATCCTCAACCAGCAGCCAGAGTCCCTGAGGATCTGGACCCTGTGGTATCTCGCACCGTTCTCGGCTTTACCTCAACGCTCCCAGCTGCACCAAACAGCTCATGGGTCCCAGGAGACAGCATTCTGTGGTTCTGCTTTTGCCCTTGTGGCTTTCTTTGTCACACACCTCTCAGTCTTCAGGACCTGCGGCTTAATTCTTCAGCTGAGGCAGCACCTCTTCTAGAGAGTTCTCCTGGACCTTTGGGCTATTGCATTTGGGTAGTTCCCTCAAGCAGAGGTCCTGAGAAGGTTGCTCACATGCACATTATGGGGGGGGCTGTCTGTTGTTAGGTCCACTTTCCTCCTATTCAAGGCAGAGTGTGTCCCTCAGTCCTCGCCCAGCTGGCCACGACAGCCCAGCAAGGCCCCTGGCATGTGGTAGGGGACCGCGAATTGTGTCTTCTATTGAACTGTTGACAGTTGCTCCCCGTGAGCTGGGCTCAGGAATTGAAGGACCAATTATGAATCCCAATGTCCCACCTAAAATTCTTTTGTTTCCTTCCTGTGAGCTGTGTTGTCAGAAACACCAGAAGCCTTGGTGTTTCTTGGGGCACCTGGGAGAATCAGTCGGTTGAGTACCTGACTTTGGCTCAGGTCATGATCTCACAGTTCGTGGGTTCAAGCCCCGCATTGGGCTTTGTGCTGATAGCACAGAGCCAACTTCGGATTCTCTGTCTCCCTCCCACTTTCTCTGCCCCTCCCCATCTTGCACTCTCTCTCTCTTAAAGATAAATAAATAAACATTAAAAAAAAAAAAAAGAAACCCTGGTGTTTCCTTTTAGCTCCTTCAACTGCCAAACTAGCACCTATTTTTGAAAACAAAATTTTATTGGAACACAGCTATGCCCACCCATTTATGTATTATCTAGTGGATATTCTCCTACTGCTGGTAGTGGTGACTGAGTCCTTTGGCCCCAGAGCCTAAAGTATTTACTATTAGTCCCTTAAGAGAAAATGTTTGCTGACCCCTGCCTTAGAGTTTAAGATGATAACCACGTGCAAATGTATTTAGACACTTTTGAGCGTCTATAATCTAAAAAATGCTTGCTAAAATTTTACCAAGTAGGTAGTTGGGTTCCAGAGGTACTCGCTACAAAGGAAGCTTCCATTTTGAGTCAATTTTATTGCACATAAATTACTGTTGTTTTACTGTGTCATAGGAAAGCAAGTGGACCGCCCGAGTTCAAGCTCTTCATCAAGAACACAAGAAAGAGAAGGGTCGGGTAAGACTAAGAAGCCAGGGTCTGTCGGTGGGTCATTTTTTTAAAGAATATATGTTTTTTCTCTACAGCAAAGGTAGTGTTTGTCTACTTAACAAATTTTATGGAGAAATGTGTGACAGAAATGAAAATTACTTATAATTTCGACACCAACGATAACCACTGCTAACTACTTTGTTGTAACTTCTTTTGGTCTGTTTTCTGTGCCATAAATGTAGCATTTCTGTACGTTTTGAAACCCATACTTAGGGTCTTACAAATTTTGAATCATGTTTTATCACTGTGTACGCTTCTCGCTTAATAGATTGTAAACTTTCTTCTCGCTTTTTGGGGATTTGTTTTTTTAACATTCTTGTGTGTGTGTGTTTTTTAATTGTTTATTTGCTTTTGAGAGAGAAAGAGAGACAGAGAACGAGCAGAGGAGGGGCAGAGAGAGAGGGAGACACAGGGTCTGAAACAGGCTCCAGGCTCTGTACTGTCAGCACAGAGCCTGATGCGGGGCTCAAACCCATGAACCATAAAATCATGACCTGAGCCGAAGTCTCAACCAACTGAGCCACCCAGGCTCCCCAGTATTCTTGTGTTTTTAAAAATATTCTTCAAAATCATAATTTTTGTAATGGCTATAGAATGATCTTGTGGATGTATCATAAGTTATTATTAATTATTCCTTTATTGCTGAACCCATCGTTTCTGATTTTTTCACATTGCACATCAGTAGTCTAAATAATCTTTAATTTTATTAAAGATAATTTAATGTGGGGCACCTGGGTGGCTCAGTCAGTTGAGTGTCCGACTTCGGCTCAGGTCATGATCTCACGGTCCGTGAGTTCAAGCCCCGCGTTGGGCTCTGTGCTGACAGCTCAGAGCCTGGAGCCCGTTTCGGATTCTGTGTCTCCCTCTCTCTCTGCCCCTCCCCTGTTCATGCTCTGTCTCTCTCTGTCTCAAAAATAAATAAACATTAAAAAAATTTTTTTTTAAATAAAGATAATTTAATGTGAACAATTCTTCCATTTTAGTGAAAACAGTTTGATTATCATACTGCCTTTCAACTGAGTACATCCCAAATTTAAGCATTATTGCACTGGTGCAGAAAATCTAAAGTACTTTTATTTGAGACAGGAAAACTTGGATGTATCTTTTCACTTCATATGTACGTTGTAGCCCTATGTCTGCTGTGTCTTTGTCAGCTCGGCTGCTATAACAAAATACGGTAGACTGGGTGGCTTACAAACAACAGATATTTATTTCTCATAGTTCTGGGGCTCTAGGGATTGAGCAGAGAGTTTGTTAAAGTGAGGTCGTGGCTGCGTGTAGGTGTAAAGCCCATGTTGATTTCTCCAGCCTAAACTACCCTCTGAGCTCCGGATGAGATAGCCAGCTTTGTACTTGGTATCTCCTCGGGCTTCCCAGGTGTCATATGTCTCAGATGAGGTGCTCGGGCTCGTCCCCAGATGTGGTTTTCTGTTGTTTGGTGGCATCCTGGTCTGAGCAGTCAGGAGCACGCCTTGAGCCCGTGTCTCCCTCAGCACCCAGCACAGGGGTATCAGCAGGGCCTGCTGCGTGTCTCATATCCACATTCTTCTGTCCATTTCTATTGCTCCTGCCCTCCACCAAGCCCCCGCCATTTCGAAGAGGACCCTGTAACTGGTCTCCCAGTTCCAACCTTCCCTTTTCCCAGTTTGCTTTCCAAGGAGCAGACAGGACCATCTGGCTGCTGGCTACCACCTGCCACCTCATCCTGGATCCTCTCTCTGAACCTACACTTTCTGACCACAATCGCCTTCGGGACACTTGTAGAACATGCCAGCCTTTTTCTCTTCACACATGCTCTTTGCTGCCGGGACATCCTTCCATTTGCTCTTCACGTGGCTGTCCTTCCCCTCTGTATTAGTGTTCTGTGCCTCGTAGCAAATTACCAGCAATTCGTCTTCTCCGAGTGTCCGTGAGCACAGGCCTGGTGGTGCCCTGTGCTCGGAGTCTCACAGCCGCATTCGGGACGTGGGCTTGGCTGCTTTCTCATCTGGGGCTCAGGGTCATTCCAGGCCCGTTCAGGTTATGGGCAATATGCAGCTCCTTAGGGTTAACAGTAGGATCAGGACCCTTAGTTCCACAGCTCACTACCCGGCTGTTGACTTCTTCAAGGCCAGCAGGAGAGAGGCGCTCGCCTGACTAAGGCCCGTGCAGGATAATCTCCCTTTGCATTAACTCAGAGTCAGCAGATTAGGGACTCAAAAAAAAATTTTTTTTAATGTTTATTTTTGAGAGAGAGACAGAGGGAGCCTGAGCAGAGGAGGGGCAGAGAGAGAGGGAGACACAGAATCCAAAGGAAACTCCAGGCTCTGAGCTGTGAGCATAGAGCCCAACGTGGGGCTCAAACTAATGAGCCATGCGTGAGATCATGACCTGACCCAAAGTCGGACACTTAACCTGCTGAGCCACCCAGGCATCTCAGACTGGGGGCTTTAAATGTATCTGCTAAGTCTCTTCACGTTTGCTGTCTTGTGTTGGTTAGAAGCACATCTCAGACTCCAACCAGCCCATGTCTTCGAGTCTGCTCTTGCTGCTATAACAAAATACCATAGACTGGGTGGCTTTAAACAAGGGACGTTTATTTCTCACTGTTCTGGAGGCTGAGAAGTTGCACAGTCAGGGGGCCGGCTCAGTTCCTGGTAAGAGCCCTGTTGCAGATGCCTTCTCGCTGTGTCTTCACGGGGCAGGGAGAGAGCAAGAGAAAGCTCTCTGGTTTCTCTTAAGAGCACTAATCCCATCATGAGGACCCTACCCTAATTCATCCAAACCTAATCACCTCCCAAAGGCCCCACCTCCTAATACATCACGTGGGGGATTAGGGCTTCGACACAGGAATGGAGGGGCAGAGGGGTGCACAAACATTCAGTTCATAACTCCACCAAGAGAAAGGTTTTACGCAGGGCGTGTAGTCTGGGGGTACGAACTTGAGTACCATTTAGAATTCAGCCCCCCTCTGGCCTTGGCTTACAAGTCATCTGACACCATCTAAGTAGGTAGCCTCCTCCCTTACGGTTCCCATCATGTCACAAGTGTAACTCTGATTGCTGTTTCACATAGTTAGATTATTTATTCATTTGTTTACTGTCTCTGATCGGATCACTAGCCCTGAGAGGGAGGGACTCTGTCTATCTGGTTCTCTGTTGTATTCCCAACGTTGACTAACCTAAAGTGTGATTGGCATTCATTAAATATTTGCCGAATGAATGTGGAAGGTTGCTAGTCGGCCAACAAGGAGATCATTCAACCTTGTTATGGATGGAGGAATGCTGATTGGAGGGGTCAGAAGAGCAGGGTTGAAAGAGTCATCTGTTGGTATGAGCACAGGCCCCTGGTATGAACCCGGGCCCCCTTAAACTCAAGGCCATGCTGGTCTACCTTGTTGCCCTGCTCACCTGTCATGCTTCAGGCACTGAGCCAGCTTGAGAGAAGAGGCAGTGACAACTTAGAGCGGTTGCTTTTCTGGGAGAATGTTCTAGCTTCCCTTCAAGATGCTCTAAGGTAGTAGTAGTTCCTAACCAGGACGTACTTCAGCATGACCAGAGGCTCTTTCCCAAAATACTCTTGCCCAGCTCCACTCAGTGAGATTCTGATTTAGTCTAGGATGGTTTCTGTTTTGGATCCATGGTTTGAACAACTGCTCTTATGATTTGAGGTTCAACTCTTGTCCTTCAGGACGTCTTACAGCGTTGGTATCTAGGGACAGAATTCAGGCCTCCTTACAAATGCGGATGGTGTTTAGTCCTTGCTCCTTTAAAGCCTCCTGTGCTCCAGACCATTGTAGGAGTTCCGGTGGCCCTCCGGCCAGAATAGAGTGCAGGTTGCAGATTTGTACTCTTGGCCACTGCGAGGCGTGATGGAAAGATGGACTGTTGGTGGTTTGGTGGAGGGAGGAGAGGCCTTCCCTGGTTCCGAGTAAGCTGAGCTGCCCCAAGTATTGGGAGTGTGGAGTGTCTGTGTTGCCGCTAGGCTACGCTGCTCCATTGTCTGTTGGTTTTGCCTGTTCAGAAGCTGCTTTTCTCCTTCCTTAACTTCTCTTAAACCCTAACAGAGGGGAGAATTCAATCAGGTTTAGTAATCTCTGCCTGAGACCTAACTATTAATTATTCCACATGATTGCTGCCTACTGTTCCTACAATGCACATATTGTATTTCTCTGTTTAAGGGAAGTTGTGATTGCCAACTTTTTATTGCTTTACCTAGGCCTCTTGGCAGCTCTTTGTTTTTTTTTTTTTTTAAATAACATTGGTAGGAGTTCAAAGGGAGTCACAGATAAACGATGGCATGCGCTTTTGACCCGACAGAAGACTGTAGAGCTTGGGAGGTTGTATGGTGGTCACGTAACAAAAGGAAAGGAGGACAGAGTACTGTGTTCTGGTAGAGAAAAGAGCATAGTACTTGGAAAGGTAGGAGGTCACAAGAAATGGGCTCAAGAGCTCCAACTTTCTGAAATAATCTGTGGCTGTCCCTTGCTTAGACTGTTCTCTCAGCAAACTCTTTTCTGGGCTTTTCTAGTCCATTCTCAATTCCGATATCAAAATGTTGCCAACCCTTAGCTTGTCCTGTGTCTCCATCTTCTGGGAGTCTGGATGGACTCTACATGTTGTTGATCAGAAACCCCTACCCAGACCCCTGGACATTTTCACTGGCTTTTCCTTCTATTTTCCAGCTCAGCATTTCCCAGACTGCTTTGGGGCACTCTCCTCATGGTCTGTAGAAAATGTGGGGAAGGTTGTTGGCAGTGTTCTCCTGGGGGAGGTTCTTGGCATCCGCTAGGACACGAAAGGTTCTTCTTCATCCTCACTCAGGAAACCTTTTCCACTTGGTTCAACCCAGTGCTTGTCTCACCTCCTCTGGGCACAGAGCACTCCAGTGGGAAGACCCTGCAATGTATTGAGAGAGAGCATTAACTTGTTGTTGTTGTTTTAAATGTAAATAGATTTTTTTAGAGCAGTTTTAAGTTCACAGCAACACTGAGCAGAAAGCACAGAACGTTCCCAAATACCCCTTCCCCCCTCTATACGCACAGCCTCCCCCGTTATCAACATCCCGCACCACGGTGGTACCTGTGTTGGAATTGCTGGGCCTACATTAACAAATCATTGTTACCCGAAGTCCATAGTTCACATTAGGGTTTACTCCTGGTATCGTACTTTCTATTTCTATAGATTTTGACAAGTGTCAAATGACATGTAGCCACTGTTATAGCATCATACAGAATGGTTTCACTGCCCTAAAAATTCTCTGTGCTCTATTCATCCCACCCTCAACCCCTGATTTAAAAAGCCAAGCAAGTTGGGAAATGCTGCTTTAGACGCTCTTTGTATTTCTCCTAGGCACACTCACCGGCCCCCTTTCTTTGGTCTACACAGCCCTCTCCATTTCCAGGGTGTAGGCTTGGAATGTCCTTAGCTCCATGGACCCATGTGTTTTTCCCCTCTGTTTAATGAGTAGTGAAATTGCTTTAATAATCTTTACCTAAATTATTGAAAACAAATTCTTCCTGAAGGTTTTTATGTCCAGTATATGATTCCATTTCCTGAAATGAAATCTCTGAAGATGAATCTGTTTATGAATCTTTGGATCTTTCTGTTCTCTGTGTCCTTCCCACGCTCCTCCCTCCTTCCACCTTCCTTTTCTCAGCGAATATTTATTGGGAACCTGCCAAGGGCCCGAAATGGTACTTGATCATTGGACATATGAATAATTAAGGTGGACTCTCCACCCCAGGCACATGTGGACGCCTGAGGGTTCAGGACCGCATTGGGTTGCAGCCACTCTGTGGGGCGGGGTGGGGGGGCCCTGACCTTTTATCAGTGCTCATTCCTGTGGTATTGCATGCGATGTGCTCAGGTGCACACAGCTGTTCACGCTATCAGTGTTGTGTGTCGTGGGTCACAAGCTCCCCAGGAACAGAGATGAAGCCCTCATACAGCCAAGGCCATGGTATACAGTACCCAGAGATGGATTCAGTGACTTGACGTGCACAGATAACCTAAGGCCAGCAAAGAGCCACAGGGTGTATACATACAAACCGCAGAATGGAGACATTTCACATACAGTTTGCAGACCGATGCCTTGATTTTTTTTTTTTCCAGCTCTTGTCACATATAGAGAAACTTCGAACCTCCATGATAGACGATCTAAATGCAAGTAATGTTTTCTACAAGAAAAGGATAGAAGATCTAGGGCAGAGACTCCAGGAACAGAATGAACTGATTATCACGCAGAGACAACAGGTATTTGGGGCTATATATTGGCACTGTTTTTCCTTAAGTAGCACAATTTATCTAAGAACATTTTGTTTTATTTTAGAGCATTTGTAAGTTGGATAAGATAAAGGAGGTAGGATATTTTCTTCCATATGGTTGTTTGTAAAAGCACATCCAATAGTTTTTTTCAAGGCATTTTCAAAAACCTGTAAAGAACAAGCAGATTTATTCAATTGGAATTTAGAATAAATTTGAAGAGAAGAATTTCTCTTCGTGATTACTTTGAGAAGAAGCCCAATCCAAATGCTGCTTCTATAAAACTTTTGCCTTCATGTCTTTAAAGTCCATTTGTCCTCTGTCTTTGGGGGATTTCATGACAAAAGTTAATTTGCTAAGTACAGTTATCTTGTCCATTATCTAGCATGTCCCTATCCGGTTTCAAACATGAATCGTTAGAAAACTGTTTTTCATTGCAGATTAAAGAGTTTACCAGTAGACCATTAAACACTGTCAGTGAACCCAAAGGTGAGTGGACCAGGATCCCAGTGTTGGAGGCAAGGTGGGCCTCCCTAACCGTGCACCAGTCATCAGAAGAATGTGGGGTCCCGATGGTTGACAGGCACTAAGATGACATTCCTTTGGTGACTTTAATTTTAGCGATCTGTTACTGAGATCCAGAAAGTTGAAGAATTTTAAATACCTAGACTGTTGTTGAATGGCCTTATATACTTTTTATCAGAATACTGTTATGCACAAAATACATCCTTAGTAACCATACCTCTGGACTGATGTGCCATAAGGTGAATTTACAGTTAAAAGCAAAAGGTCTAGAGACAGACTGGGCTCAGCGCCCATCTCCGGCATTGTGCGGCTCTGTGAGTCTCTGCCTCAGTTTCCTCAGCTCTAAAGTTGAAGAGTTAGCTACATCATAGTCTTGTTATGAGGATTACATGGGAGAGCATATATAAAGTGCACCTGTTAAACACTGGCAACAACTATTGTTAATGACCCTAACCTCAGTTTCTCTAAAGTACTGGAGAGGCTTCCTGTGTCATTCTCAGCCATGGCAGTTGGAGATTAAAGATTTATTCTAGGCACAGTTGGGGCACAGATAATCCCCGTCTCATTCAGGAGCGAGTCTAGAAGGGATGCTGGAGCCAGAAGTGCAGGGTTTCCTGATAAAGTGTAAAATTTACCTTTGTCTGGACCCCTTTCAAATAATCCAAGTTCCTGCTTGTCTCAGGTTGTTAAAGGGATACTGTCTGCTTGAGGAGCACAGGTTGGGGATTGGTAATGGGTGCATGAGCTACATTTCCTCCTTGAATCTGGGGGTCCTGGGGGTCCATTGACCTACATACTTGGTTCCCTCTTGTTTTGAGATAAAGCTTTGGGAAGGGCTATTGTCCCCTATAACTTCTCTTCAAATGGTGAGAGTCCAGGTAGTGAGCAATACCTATATAATTACTTAGCATAAATATTTGACTGACCATAATTTTAGGAAGAAGTTTTATAAGGACTTATGTTAAACACCTTTACTCCGTTGGATGAGTGACTATATGTTGGTAAATTTTTTTTTTCCTGAGGGAAAAGATTAGTATAAGGGCTGGCAAAATATGACCCATAGCTTGTGATTTTTGTTATTAATTAATTAACTTTTTTTATTTCAGGGAATCCTTTAACCTGGCAAACATTCGAATCTAAGCCAACTGCCCCAGCTGTATCTAGTAAGTTTCTATAATAGCCTCAGGGTTCAAAAGATACTTTAATAATGCTAAACCAATACATGACTTATTATTTTTAGAGACTCTTCTTTGAAAACCAGTGTGTTTGGAGAGTATATAATAATCTATTTTGATTCCTGGCTTTGACCTAGTTCTAAAACCCAAGACAAGACTGTAAATATCTATGTAATTTTGTGGTGATTTTGGTTAGCCATACCTAACCTATTATTTGTCGGGTCTGTTCTCTGTGTCCTTCCCACGCTTGTACTTGTGGGTTTACAATGTGACTGTGTGGGGCGGCCGCCACCTTTGGCATCGCTGAGGGTCAGTGCTACAGGCTTTGACCTGGTGTTCCGTCAATCACTCACTTGAGGAGGGCTCGGCAAGTCTGTCTTCCGGAAACATCAGGGTTTGTCTATAATCCACAAAGACATAATCTAAAGAGTTTAGAAACGGAAAGATTGTTTTCCTAATAATAGTTAAACAGTTGAAATAGTCTTATTATTCTTTTAGTCCATTCAGGAAAGTGTAAGGATGGAGGAAGCAAGGGTGATCCTGGACAAGAGAGGACGTGCGTGCAAACAGGGATCAGAATACCAGGGAAGGGGTCAGGCTGAGGCTAGGCGCTGAGTGACGGTACCATTCATATGGGCCCAGGACAGTAGTGATGAGCATGTTTGGGAATTTGGCACAATTGACTGGGAAATGCTAATGGTTTTCACCGCTCAGTCTTCTTAAATGCTTCTGGAGGCCTCTCGATGTTACTTCTGCAAGCAGAAGAGGTTGAGAAGTGCTGAGGAGGGAAGGACAGGTTAGTGCCAAGAGTGGGGTTGAGGGGATGGTAAAGGCTGGGCTTACATCTTATGGAAAAAAATGCATTTTGTAGAAGGATGACAAGGTTAAAAGGCATTAAATTGTTATTGTTCATACTTTGTACTTGGCACAATATTGGAACAATCTTTTGTTCCAATAAAACTTTATTTACAAAGACAGATGGTGGACCAGTATGTTCCATGGGTTTTACTTTTGCAAACCTTGATCTAGATTATAAAAGTTGCAAATGGCTTTCAGGGTCTTTTTTCTAGGGTCTGTGTGTGTAATTTACACACAGCTAGGAGTTGAACACTTTCACCAGTGGCCGTTGTAAAGACAAAAATGTATGCCCATGGAGGAAGCTAAGGTTTGTGGCCAGTATTTTTCAGAGTAGGATTAGAATTAAAGATCTATCGTAATAAGCTAGTGGAAGAGAAAACTAACAGACAAATACATAGTCCAGAGAGGAACCTCAGGTAAGAATTGTCAAATATTGGAAGGGAGGCTGTGGAATCTAATTTTCTGACGATATTTTAAAAGTAGAAAGCATTTAGTCTTACTTGAATCAGACTTCTCTTTAGGCTTTGACTGAGTTAATGCCTTCTCACAATGTGTTCCAGCCGAGTGATTGGATTTTTAAAATTGATTTATTGTACATGAACGTTCATACCAGCATTATTCACAACAGCCAAAAAGTAGAAACACCCAAATGCCCATCATCTAATGAATAGATATATAAAATGTGGTCAGTCCATACAGTGGAATTGGCTGATGCTAACATGCTATGTGCAACATAGATGAACTTTGAAAATGTGGTGTGGTGTTAAGTGAAAGAAGCCATTTACAAAGGACCACAATGTTTGAGTCCATTTTATATGAAATGCCCCGAAATGAGGCAAATCCACAGAGACGGAAAGTAGATCAGTGCTTGTCAGGGACCATGGGTAGGAAGAAATGGGGAGTCGTGGCTAATGGATGTTTGGGCGCGTGTGATGAAGATGTTCTAACATTAGGTAGTGGTTATGGTTGTACAACTCTGAGTTCACTAAACACCACTGAATTCTGTATTTTCAAAGGGCAAACCGCATTTCAATAAAGCTGTTACAGAGAATTGGTGTAGGTTAGCTGGTGACTGTCACCTGAAACATTTGTCCCTTAGGATCTGTATATATCTTGACTTATCGGAGGAGTGCTTGATTATCATCAAGTTGAGATGCTTATGCTTTTGTTACGGGAGCCTGTGAGCTTTCTCTCTTTGTGCTGTTTCAGTGACTGCCTCAGCCCCACAGACTTTGGATGCTAAATCAAGTCTAACAATGGCACACGGTAAGTTTCAGCCAAGTCTCAGCATTTTATGTGCAGTTTCTGCCCTGAGTCAGAGAACTTATTAACTAAAAGTGCTTCTGTGGGGGTAATTATGCAAAACAAAACAGAAGACGTTTTAGCAAATGCAAAACAGTTAATAAAACTACAGCCTTCATATGTAATATTATCGTAAACTGTGAATATACCTACTAAAGTCATAAAGTAAAACCTGTATATGTTGCTGGACTCACCAGCAGAGATTTTTAACTTTGAGTAGTACTTTGATTATGTGTGATTTCGGGTGGAAAGTAGTAGGTGTTGGGTAAGAAGGTGATTTTCTACTAGACCAGCCAACCAGCACGTGCCACAGGGCATGTGTGACTGTTTTTGTAACTTTCAGTGTGGCAGCAAATCACCTTTTTTAAACAAACAGTTTCAGCGATTGGTTGGAAAAATCTAGAAAAGACATGTGACGGAAACCAAAGGGAAAAGTAGGAACCACTGGTGGAAATCACTGCCAGGAGTCCATTCTTGGACCAGGGGCACAAGGATGATAATTGTTAATCACACGATCCAATAGATAGGGTGAATTTTTGTAGCCATATTTTATTTTTATACTATTAAAGTGTTTACAGTCTTTGCAAGCATGTTTTTAGTGCATTGTTTTCCTGTGGTCACCTGTGTATTAACTGAATTAAAATGGGAGAGGAATCAACTTTTTTCTGTTATCTACAAATGCTTCTGGAATGTAAATGATTACTTCATTGCATTTTAGTTAGACTTAAATCCATGGTCAGTCATATCAGACTTTGTGTCTTCAGAAGTGTTGTGGTTCATACGATCGTGGCCTTTTGTAATTATCTCTTTGCTCACTGATGGACTCATGAAGTGTTTATTGCCCCTCACTTTTTTTTTCCGAAGGTCATTTCAGGAAGAACAATACCCTTGAGCATATGTGTTCACACTATGTGATGCATAAATTCCCTACTTAGTGGGTGTTATTATTGGCAAGTGTTTATAGAACACTCGGGTTTTCTCCCTCTGGGCCAGTGAAAGAGATAAAATGTATGTTGCATCTATGTAAATTTGCTTTAATATTGAATAGACAAGAAAATTTCCCCTGGCAATTGCTCTCTACTCGTATTCTTTATCTTGGGTCTAAAATCTCTGTCTTGCCTTCTTTTTCAGGGTTGATTTTTATAATGCATTGCTGACTGCTTCTCTGTACTTTCACAGCGTGCTATAGTTTCTTCTTCTGTCTTTTGTTACTTTGTTATCATTAGCCTTTTGTGTGACAGTGTCTGAGGTCTACATTTTCTTTGTTAAAACAAAAAATATAAATATTTTTGGCACCCCTATAGTAAGTATGGTTAGTATTTTGGACCCCTATATTAAGTATGTAAGTAAGTAAGTAAGCTGTCTGGAGTTAATTCAAGAGTCCTGACAAATCCATCAGTTTCAAAGCACTGTGTTCCTTATGGACTTTGCCCTGATTGGAGCTGGACTGCATGAACCAGCCATGCCCCCTTGTTGGCATCTGCTGGGATTAAAATGCTAGTTTTAAATGCCAGCCAGACCTGGCATGAGGCCTGCAGTCTTTGGATTGGGATCTGAGCTGATTTGTGAGCATCTCAATGGGCAGGAGCAAGGAGGAGGCTAGTACGGGGGCCCACTGACCTGCCCCCCACCCCCAGCCATGGCAGTGTCCCCAGCGGTAGGGGTGGGGGAGGGGGCAGGGAGAGTAAGTCTGTATTGCATAACATTATTTAGCCCGATTACGTCTCAGTCTTTCCTTTTCCATCTCAGAGCTTGATGAGGTTCTTTACTGTGAGAAATGTCGTGATTACTCCCTGTCTTAGGTTGGAGATCTGCAGGTGGGAGGTTATTGGGCAGTGCTCTTGGACAACCCCCGTGAGAGAAGACGTGGGTGGAAGGGGACGCCGAACCCAGATACAGCTGCAGTGAAGGCCTCGTCAGATCTCACCGGGGGTTTAGAGCTGGGATGGGCAGTTCAGAATTTTCCTGGATCGAGCGATCAGTTACAAGATGTGGGCTGTCCCAGAGAGGAGGCAGGGGTGTAGGCCACTCCTTTCAGCCAAGACAAAGCAAAAAATAGAAGCAAAAGGTAACAGGAACACACTAGATGTGAATTAATGGTGCAGATGAATTATTTGGCTGAGCATAGAGTATGCAGAAGAGATTTGAAGGAAGTAAGGTTGGTTGAGACTGTTCATGGCAAGCGCCGTGTGCCAGACTATAGCTGTTCAGGCCGTTCTTGTGACATTATATAGCTTCTGAATGTTCTTGAGGCTGGGTGTGGCCAGACTTGGAGGGCTAAGCTTGCGGAAGCTTAGCCTGACCAGAGTGTATTCGAAGAATCAGAGCTGGAGAGACCAGCTGGGGCTCGAGTAGTGGTCTACAGGAGATTCTTCACCTAGGAATTGGGGTTGAGGTTTTGAAACAAGAGGGAGCAGACATACCAGCCATTCCTGGGAACTGGTGGAAAGGTACAGGTGCAGATGGTTCAGGTGAGGATGAGGGAAGGGTTAAGAACACGATGAGCTCACGGAGACTGTGCTATTTAGAGGACTCTGGGAGACAGATGCAGCCATTGCCAGTGGGAAGGCACATGGCTTCGTGGCCAAGAGCCTAGACTTTGAAGGGAAGCAGACAGTCTGGATTCATAGTTGACTCAGGAAGCCGTAGGTTTGGGTTTCCCTGCCTGACAAATGGGGAGAGTAGTAATGGCTACTTTGGTGGGCTGTGGTGAGGATCAGGTGAAGCAGGACCTTTGGAACAGGAGCCAGTGAGCAAGCCCTGGCCAAACGTTAGCTTCTGGGGTGTGGCCGACAAGTGCCAAAGGGCTGGATAGAGATCTAAGAGTCTGTCTTCTGGAGGTTATGGTAGGAGACTGACATAACAATTTTTCTGGAAGCCTCTGGAGCGTTCACAGGGGAGAGACTTCAGCTCTCACCCTGGATAGAGATCTCAAACCAGGGCAGGAGCTGGGTCGTTTGGAGGCTGGACCTGTGGCTTATAAGGCATAAGAATGGCAGGCCCTTCTCTTCACACTTGGACATCAGTCTGCTAGTTTAGGGAGCTGGGGTCTGGTGGGCCTCACTTGCTTTATTGTAGGAGCCTGGCTTCCCTCCCCTAGAACCCTGTCCTCTGCCCCACAGCAGCAAAGGTCACAGTTTTGAAGATTTATCCTGACTCCAGAGAAATAAGTCCTAAGATGATCTCTGTAATACAATGATAATAAATATGCATATGATGGTTTGGGGAGATTTTAGGGAGATTTTCCTCATAACTTTATTTTTGTCATTTTCATAAAGTATAATAAAATATATACCATGTGACTTTAAAAATTGAAATTAGCTCTCCTCCTAAAAATCCCTACTTTCAGCAGTTCAAACTAGTAAATAGTCTATTTGTGTAACTTTACTTTTTAATTTTTTTAATATTTTACTGAGATAAAATTGATCTATAACATGTATCAGGCATACACCATAATGATTTGGTAATTGTATATATTGTGAAATGATCACCACAGGGTCTAGTTAACATCCATCGCCACACATAATTACAGGATTTTTTCTTTATTTATATGACTTTAAAATCTTGCTGCTGAATGACAAATTCGAAAGCACGTTTCTAATGTTCAGCAGCCGTGGTCCATGGATATAATTAAATGCTTCTTTGTGTGATCATGTTCATTTTGAAAATTAGACTACTATTTGCAAGATTGTGTTCCAGAAGTTCATTGGAAGGTAGTTTAAAATGCATTTCTCCCAGTCAACGTTAGATAGGTTGACTTGGTTGCTGAATAAGCTATAAGAGCCTATTTATATATACTTAAGTATAACATATATGTATTTATTTGTGTATCCCTGTATGTGTGTGCATATGTTTGTAGATGCCTAAAACAGAGTACCAGAAGTACCCTTCAGCAAATTAAATCTAGAACATCAGAGTAGGGGGTATTAAATCTGAGGGAATCTGTGCAAAGCACATAGATCTGTGCCCGACAAGCTGGTGGGCTCTCAGTAATTGTTGGCAGTTACTACCCTCAAGGTCACCCACTCTGGGGTCAGGTGGTGGAATGAAATGGCCTCAGCCCTGTGGGTGCAGGTGGAGAGCTCCCTGGGGAGGTCCCTGTGGCAGTCTCCAAGCTGAAGACGAGTGAAGCACGCACTTCCTAAGCTAGATCTCTGGTTGCATTTTATCCCGTGTCTGAAACCTGACTCTGCCTGACGCCCAAACCTGACCTTCCCCAGGAAGGAACTTCCCCTCTGTTGATGGGATAGCATTTAGCTTTATCTGTGCTGCCTGTGGGTTTCCTAGTGCACAGTCACCAGGAGGCCTCATCTCCGCACCCCCCCCCCCGCACCGCCCCCCCAGGCCCTGTTCTGGGGTGGGATTGGGAACAGCCTGCCTTCACGTGCAGTCTGTCCGCAGCCTTGCCCTGGTGGCTTTCCCGGAGTGGATGCAGGTGTTGAACCGTGGTTTGGGGACACAGAGGCATATAAGGACAGGGTCTTAGTCCTCCTGCTGACCCTCGGCCACCAGTCCTCTACCATCCCGGTCCTCCCACTTAAAGGCCCCGGGGCTAGTGACAAGTGAGAATCCCAGAGCCTTGGGCATTTTCAAATATTTTTATTTTTGGAACTGAAATCCCTTCATTAATTTTCTCTTTAGCCACCCTATCAAAATACCTTATAAGGAAAGTATTTGGGAGGGGGGGTGTGGATAAGTGAAGACGACCTTTTGCAGTTGTGTCCTTGTGCCTTAAAAGAATCGCATCAGGCACGAGGTTGCTGAGTGAGAAACTGGGTGTAATTATTTGAAAATATAATTTCCTGAGAGGGGACTTGATGGAAAAGACGTGGAAAGAGAAGATATCACGAAAAAGTGACCAGCTTTAACTGACTGCCTCCATATATTTTCCCCCAGCGAATCCTGCTATTTGGGGCATGATTAAAATACTGCAGAACTATATAGGTCTCAAAGTTGTTTGCAAGGAAACTAATTTTACTTTGCTGTTGTCCTGTTTGTACTGTTCTTATTTTTCCTCATCGATAGAACAGGCATTCCCATCGCACATACTGGAACCAATAGAAGAGCTTTCAGAGGAAGAAAAAGGTAACCAAGGGCTCCATCAGGGGTCCTACCTGCCTAGAGTCTACTTAGATGCCAAAACGCAAGCCTTGAATCCGATCCAGTGGTTTTTGTCACACCGTATCAAAAGTAGGGAAGACATTTAGGTTTGGAGATTATGCTTTCAGTCTATCTGTAGTAATCTGTCATCTTACTCCTTTAACATGCTGTTATATTTTCTTTCCCCTGCGTTCCTGCGTTCTTAGCATCTGAATAAGACATTTTTGTGTCAGTCGTGTGCCCGATGATAACAAAAATATTCGTCGCACAGTAGGTATTTCTCACACCCTGGATCTGGGAAAGGAGTGGGTGAAGTACCCATTTCAAAATGATTTTAATAGCAAGAAGATCGTAATGTTTGAGTTCTCAATGTAGAATATTTAGGTGCAGAATAATATCTGTGTGGGCAAATTTGGGAGCTGTTCAAGTTTTGGGGAGATAATTAGAGCAATTGTTACTTATTCATTTGGCAGTTCTCAAAATCACTTTCTGTCCATTAATTTTGAAGTTTATGAAAAATGTTCCACATCATTAAGAGTATTTTCTATGCCAGACTTGTAGATCCTAACACCATTACATCTGAATCTGTTTATCATCATTTTCTCCTTAACAGTGATAATGCTTGACCATTTATCACCTCTTTAGGAGAAAGCAAATGGTTAATATGTATATAGATTCTGGCCTTGCCATTTGTGTTAGAGAAATAAAATTTTTTTATTAAAAATTTTTTTATCTTGGGGCGCCTGGGTGGCGCAGTCGGTTAGGCGTCCGACTTCAGCCAGGTCACGATCTCGCGGTCCGTGAGTTCGAGCCCCGCATCAGGCTCTGGGCTGATGGCTCAGAGCCTGGAGCCTGTTTCCGATTCTGTGTCTCCCTCTCTCTCTGCCCCTCCCCCGTTCATGCTCTGTCTCTCTCTGTCCCAAAAATAAATAAAAACGTTGGGAAAAAAAATTTTTTTTTATCTTTATTTTTGAGAGAGAGACACAGAGAGAGAGAGAGAGAGAGAGAGAGAGAGAGAAAGAAAGCACAAGTGGGGGAGGGGGAGAGAGAGAGGGAGACACAGAATCTGAAGCAGGCTCCAGGCTCTAGGCTCTGAGCTGTCAGCACAGAGCCCAACGCAGGGCTTGAACTCATGAAATATGAGATCATGACCTGAGCTGAAGTTGGAGGCTTAACAGACTTGAGCCACCCAGCTGCCCCGAGAATTAAAATTATATATTCCAATTTGCAAATTCTTAATAGTTGTTATAACTTCTGCTGTGTTATCTAGACAACTTTTTCCAAATTGTTTAGAAATTGAAAAGTGACTAAACCAGGCACATCTATAAAATCTATGCAATGTGTATTTTCAATTTGCTTTCAAGTAACATGCTTTCTCCCTCCTCCATGTCATTTACTGATGTCTGGAACACAAAATATCTTATTCTGTGAAGAATCTATGTAATGCATCAGGAGGTTCATAGAAAGGGTCCAAAATTTTTAAACAGGAGCCCCAAATCATATGGTTCACACTCATTTAAAAAACGAGTCAGCTAGGTTCCAAGAGGAGTCCTGCTTTGTCCACCATCACTTGGGGCCCTGCTTCCTCCCGCTGCACCCTTCTGCCTCTGTTTCTTTTAAAATTCTCTACCCAGACCATGTAGGGGGTGAGTTTGGGCGGCAAACACCGTCATTGGTTGTGTTGCCACATGCAAGGGACCCGACTGGGAAAGAAAATAATCTTTGCCACCCTCGACTGCGTTCAGACACAGCTCTAGTGGGACATAGGAAAGGGCTGCAGACCACCAGAAAGCCCTGAGTCCCAAGCACACTGTTACGGAAGCCAGGGACCCAATGAATCCTTCCAGTGCTTCCATGGGGCCAGCAGATTAATTGCCATCAATAAATTCCTCAGCTGTGCTAACATTTTGCGATGATATCTGTGCAGCTAAATTTTGGCAGTGGTTTGTTTGCAAAGCGCTGTGGCTGTTACCAAGAAGTAAGGCATGCATGACTATTTCTGCGTCCGTACTTTTTTGACAGTCCCAGAGAGGCATATTTGATCTTGCTGTCCTATAGGACGTTAGGATGTGAGGGCCAAGAGGGCTCTCAGGGGCCGTTTTATTGTTCAGAACCTCGAAACACAGGGGGATCGGGAGCTTTCTCCAAGCTATTGGGCTTCATTAGTGACGGGGCTGGAACTAAAGTCCAGGTGTTCTGCTTTCCGTAGTTTAATGCAAGGAATGAAGTGAGAGAGGCAGGCTGGTCCAGGACTGGCAGGGTGCCCCTTGGAGCAGTCTCTTTACCTCTCTGTTTTTAGTGTCTTCAGGTGAAAAATGAGACAATTAATTACTAGATTATGAAGTCCCTTCCGACTCAGAAATTCTGTTTTGGTTTTTTTTTACTGTTTGCTTTGCACTGCAATTATTTGCTCACCATGAATGCTGTGTCATTAGTCTGATATAACTGATCATTTGTGTGGGCTGTTATCCGCTGGCCACCTACCTGGGTATGCTTTACATTTAAAAAAAAATTTTTTAATGTTTATTTTTGTGAGAGAGAGGGAGAAGTAGGGGCAGAGAGAGAGGGAGACACAGAATCTAAAGCAGGATCCAGGCTCCCAGGTGTCAGCACAGAGCCCGACGCGTGGCTTCAACTCACAAACGGTGAGATCATGACCTGACCTAACGTCAGATGCTTAACCGACTGACCCAGGCACCCCATGCCTTAAATTTTTTAATGAGAGGAAATGCTGATCCTTAGAAAGTTTGTCTTACTGATCTTGTGAGTGGTATGTGCTTTAATTAAAGTCTTCAGCTGTGATTGGCTTTCAAGTGATTAATTCCACCTTTACATAAAACCTTTATGTTTTTTCTCCTGTTCATTCTATATTCTTTCTTTTGTTTCTTATCGGCCAGCTCCAGCCTTCTGAGAGTCCTTCCTACCAAGAGGTTTCTAATTATTCATAAATAAATAATCCAAGGCAAGCATCAACATATAAAGTGAATTTGAGGACAGAGGGAAATGTTTAATCTGCAGTCATTTTGGGAAACTCGGTCATCAGAATGAATTTGTCATCAGGGTTGAGAATGAACCCAGACCAATCAGCAAACAAATTCAGTTCACTTGACCCCAGTCCTGGAGCAGACAGAGCCTGGAGCCTCTCTGGCTGCGCTTGTCTTCAGTTCCTTTTATATCCTGGATACTGACCCCAAAATTACCTTTGTGTAAACAGGGCAAGAGGTGTGTCTGTTTCAGTGGTAGCGCCATGACTCCCAGGTCATCTCTTGGTACCTCTTCTCATTTTAGCCCTAGATATTTGTGCACTTGATGGCCAACTAGCAGCCAAAGCCAACAACACGGCCATGGCTGCAGCTGGATTTTGGTGCATTATCTCTGGATTTTGATGCGTTATCCATTCCTAGGATAGAAGTGCTTTTTTGTTTGTTTATTTTTGAAAGAGAGGGGGAGAGAGAGAGAGAGAGAGAGAGAGAGGGAGAGACAATGTGAGCAGGGGAGGGGCAGAGAGAGAGGGAGACACAGTATCTGAAACAGGCTCCAGGTTCTGAGCTGTCAGCACAGAGCCCAACACTGGGCTCCAATTCACAGACCAGACTGTGAGATTATGATTTGAGCTGAAGTCAAACGCTTAACCGCTTAACCAACTGAGCCACCCAGGCGTCCCAGAAGTGCTTTTTTTTTTTTTTTTTTTTTAAGGTGGCCCTAGGATACGGGAAAACATTGGTGGGAAAACAGCATGAATACTGAGAATATAAAATTTGAAATTACTTCTGACTTGTATTAATAAATAATCTTACAAAATTTCATAATTTCAGTTTAGCAAGCCGCAGTACCAAAGTATAGCAAAGCATTATCATGCAGGACCTTTCCTTCTATTTAATGTACATATCATCATTTGACTGATTTTGCCCTCAACAAAACCAGTTATTAATGAGCAGAAATATTCTTTACCAGCTGGAATCGCACTAAGGTTTAGAGAACATCTGAACCACAGAGCGTTTTGTTGAGGGTCTTCTGTCAATCTGAGTGCTGTGGGTCCCTACACTTCCCATGGACTGAGGTGGGGGAGGGAAGAATGGGTGTATCTGGAGCCCCTGGAGCCCCAGACCCACTAGATGCTGGCATCTGGTGCTACCCTTGTTGGGTGAAACACCCCTGTTTGGAGAATAGACTCCAAAATGATAGCACTGGTGACGTGTTCTCTCAGATCTGGCTTGGGACATTCACTAAGCGTCTGAACAGCCCACTGTGAGGCCTCTTGCATCAAATTCTCAGCTCCTTTGACATCGGACTCAGTTCAGGGTCATGTAGACATGCCCCTTCTCCAAATGCTCTTGAAGTAGACATTTTTTAGTGGGAAGGAAAAGCTAGAATATGGCCTATTGTTTTTTCTTTGCTTTTAATTAGAAAGGCTCTTTTAAACAGAATATACTTCTCCCAAGACCTGTATTAACCTCTTTTTCATTTTGGTAAATATTTTGGGAGGGATTATAATTTTCATGTTTTGAAATTTTGTATAAACTTCTACCGAATTTATTAAATAAAAACTTAATTATTTAATGTAAACTGGGCTTCTTCATAAAATGATACATAAATTCTAACTGAATTTAAGACAGATGAATTCTTCAGAAAGTAGCAAAATAATTTTAGGATAAACCATTGAACTTCTAAAGAATTTATTTTTTCTACTGTGCTTCTATAGAGACATTTCTCTTGCATTATTTATCTAGTTATAATTCAGTTAAGTGGGAGGGGCAGAGAAAGAGGGAGAGGGAGAATCCCAAGCAGGCTCTGCACCCGTTAGTGCAGAGCTAGACATGGGGCTTGAACCCATGAACTGTGAGACCATGACCTGAGACAGAAACAAGAGCCAGCCACTTAACTGACTGAGACACACAGGCACCCCTAAAGACACTGAAGTTTTTTTTAATGTTTATTTATTTTTGAAGAAGAGAGAGACAGAGTGTGGGGGGCAGGGGGGGCAGAAAGAGAGGGAGACACAGAATCTGAAGCAGGCTCCAGGCTCCAAGCTGTCAGCACAGAGCCCGACGCGGGGCTCAAACCCACAAACCGCAAGATCATGACCTGAGCCAAAGTCAGACGCCCAACCTACTGAGCCACCCAGGCGCCCCAAGACACTGAAGTTTTAAAGCCAACTTAACATAGTTTTGAAAGTTGTGATACTTCAGCATTATATATTGTGCTTGAATGACCAAACGACCCAAAAACTGTATTACAAAATACTTGCTTGCTGTTTAAAAGTGGTGTTTTGCCATTTTCTGCTTAGGGATTTTATGTATTTTTCTTTTTTCTTCTCTTTTCTTTTCTTTTTTAAATTTAAATCCAAGTTCGTTAAGATACAATGTAGTATTGCTTTCAGGAGTTGAATCTAGTGATTCATCACATACATATAACAGCCAGTGCTCATCACAAGGGCCCTCCTTACCGTCCATCATCCATTTAGCCCATCCTCCACACCCCCCCCCATCGCCTCCAGCAACCCTCAGTTTGTTCTCTGTATTTAAGAGTCTCATGGTTTGCCTCCCACTCTGTTTTTATCTTATTTTTCCTTCCCTTTCCCTATGTTCAGTCTGTTTTGTTTCTTAAATTCCACATGTGAGTGAAATCATATGATACTTGTTTTTCTCTGACTTCTTTTCACTTAGCATAATACACTTCAGGAATATTTAATTTTTTTAACACATTTTGTAAACCTTATTTCAGGAAGGGAGAATGAACAGAAATTAAATAACCACAAGATACATTTAAGGAAAGCTTTGAAGGGTAACCCCTCCCTCAATAAGGAAATCAGAAACATGTTGGAGCAGAGTTTGCTGGAGAAACTGGAAACCTTGGGGATTAATGCGGTAAGCTCATTCATTTCAGGAACATTTGTTGGTTGTGCTTTATTTTGCTTTCTCAATGGGAAGGGATCAGAGAAGAGAAGAAGGCATATCTGTTCTGTCCTTGTGGATTCATTCTGTCCTGATGGCCCACCTTGCATTGTTGGTTAGTCAGACAGACAGAGACAGACACACACACACACACACACACACACACACACACACACCTCTGTGCATTCGGTCCTGGCACTCAACAGCCTCTCACCGCTAACCAATCATGTAGAGTCATTCACACATCCCCTGTTCCACTGCGCTGGGCGTGCCTTTCGAGGTCAGAATAGCATGTTGTGGTATGTTAGGGCATCCTCTTACCTCACATGCAGCCATAAAGACAAAAGGTTGGCATAGTTTGTGCTAACAAATGTTCATGAAATGAAGAACATGCCAGGATAATTCGGTTAATGGTTCATCTCTTCAGGATATACGTGGTATTTCAAGTGATCACTTCAGTAGAGTGCTAAGAACTGTGGAATCAGCAAGACATGAGCGAGAAAGACAAATACCTAACATTCAGCAAATTCGAGAATTCCTTGAACGTGAGGTCAGCTGTAAAATCGAGGAGAGAAACTTACTGTCCTCAGGTAAGCCCGTAACTGACTGCCATTGCATTTCTGCACATAGGAGCGACATCCAGTTATCTTTCATAATTTTAAATGTCTCACAAACTCTAGAACTTGATTGGCAAGTCTAATACCAATGAACCATTTATATGTTGGGTCTCGGATTTTATTTTTATATTAAAAATTGCCTGTGGTGTGGACTCTAGACCCAAGAGACAAGTTTGTTGGTTTCAACTGCCAGTGTAGACAGTATTGTGGTATTTTCTTCTTCACTCACTGATCATCAAGGCAATGGAGACTCATGAATGATACTACTATTCCAGATAAGTATGGTGCTTCTCAAATGGATACCCTCTCAACTGGAGAAATACCCAAGGCAGTGCAACTTCCTCCCAAAAGCAGACAACTGATTAGGCAAAGACCTGTTTTCACTGATAGGACATCTGTTCCCAAGTGAGTATTTTTAACGCTAAAATTCTTGTATTGTTTGTCCTAGTCAGCTTGGGCTGCCATAACAAAATACCATAGACTGGGTGGCTTTAAAAGTATTTATTTTTGAGAGAGAGAGACAGAGACAGAGCACAAGCCAGGGAGGAGCAGAGAGAGAGGGAGACACAGAATCCAAAGCAGGCTCCAGGCTCCAGGCTGTGAGCATGGAGCCTGATGCGGGGCTTGAACTCATGAACTGCGAAATCATGACCTGAGCCAAAGTCGGACGCTCAATCGACCGAGCCACCCAGGCACCCCTGATAGACTGGGTGGCTTTAAACAACAGCAATATGTTTTCTCACACTTCTGGAGATTGGAAGTCTGAAATCAGCGTGCAGTATGGTCGGGTTCTGGTGGCAGCTCGCTTGCAGGCTTGCAGACAGACGCCTTTTTTCCCTTTTTTCTCACTGTGTCCTCCCATGGCAGGCAGAGAGAGGACTGATCCCTCTTCCTCTTTTTAAAAAGGACACTAATCCATTTATGGGGGCCCCACCCTCATGACCTCAGATAAACCTAATTACCTCCCAAAGACCCCTTCTTCTGAGAGCATCACATTGGGGGTTAGGAGTTCCACGCACGGATTTTAGGGGGACACACACTCACCCCACAACAAGGTTTGACTCAGCCAAGAGTCACAGTATAGCTCCTCCCGGCCTGTCACGGGCACTGGCACACTCGTTGCTGCTGATCCTCGTTAACATACGTACAAAACCACAATCACCAATCCCATAGAAATTTACATTAAATTATGTTATTGGTCCATGCCGTTTAGAAATCGTTTTCTGTTGTTTTTTAGAATTAAGAAAAATATCACAGAAGATCATTTTCCCAAAAAGTCTTCAACTCTTACGTGAGTACTTGGGAGCGGGGAGCAGCCATTTAAAAAATTCTTTTCACTGAACGTTCCTTTTATCGTAAATTAGTGTGTGCACTGTGATTAACTAAAGCCCTAATGATTAAACATCGTAATTGATTTGTTACTCTTTTATGACATGTCTTTGTTTCTTTACCAGATTTTATGTAAGTCAGTAGCACTTATCACATCTTGACCTCCACTAAGAAGTGAGACCGCCCTGAGTCATTTCCGTTACTCCCCTCAGTGTCCAGTAGTTTTCAATAAGCACAAAGAATTAAATGGATGATGTCAACTTTTAGCGGCTGGATTCTTGGTAGCACAGTCAGATGATATTGCAGTCTTCTCGCTCCTTGTGAAAATCAGGAATGGCCCTAGACCTTACTGTCTTCGGCCCTCTCAGGATACTAAGAATCCTAGCTGAGTTACTCATAAACTGTGTGCCACTGATTCAGTAGTTTACCTGTTTAAGCCTGTTTTCTTATCTGTTCAATGGGATGATGCTGCCTTTTTCACAGGATAGTTCTACTACAAATTAATACATGAAAAGGGCTTGCCTCAGTGCTTGGCAGTTCATGGGGGCATAATAAATTATAGGCATATTTTTGTTTTTACTTAATAATGGTTTTTAGTTTTGTTATTTTACTTATAATTTATATTTAAGGGAATATAATTTAAATATAAATTTGAGTATTTATAAGTAAATTTAATTTTATCATAACTGAAATTTATCAAGTTTTTCTGAAGATAGTAATACTGTAAATATCTCTTCTTGAGGCATTGTGTATATATAGTAGAGACAATATAAACTATATATAAACTATACATAAATATATATATAAACTATATATAAATATATATATAATAACCATATATAGTTATATATAAACTATATATATAAACTATATATAAATATATATTTAACTTATATAGTTAGAGACAGTATAAATATAGTAGAGGCAATAAAAATTATTTACCCTTCAAAAGCACTCTTCATGTACATAATCTCATAGGAAGAGCCTTATTTCATAGGATGTGGTATAACAACATTGTCTGGAATTTAAATGCTCAAAGAATATTTTTTTTGAGAGAGAGAAGGGGAGGGGCAGAGGGAGAGAGGGAATCTTTTATTTTTTAATGTTTATTTATTTATTTTGAGAGTGAGCATGGGGGAGGGGCAGAGAGAGAGAGAGAGGGAGAGAGAGGATACCCAGCAGGGTCCAATGCTGTCAGTGCAGAGCTCAGCTTGGGCTCTCATGAGCCTGTGAGACCATGACCTGAGCTGAAATCAAGAGTCAGACACTTAACCCAGTAAGCCCCCAGGCACCCCAGGAGAGAGAGAGTCTTAAGCAGATTCCACGCTTAGCATGGAGCCCCACGCAGGACTTGATCCCATGATGCTGGGATCATTACCTGAGCCGAAATCAAGAGTTAGACACTTACCTGACTGAGCCATCCAGGAGCCCTAAGTGCTCAAAGAATATTCTTAAATGAACAAACACTACTCTGAACTTCTCACTTTAAAATAGAATGCTATTTTAAAAGGCATATCCTGTAATGTGAAGTGACCGCAAATCCTGAATCATTGTAAATCCTGAAATGTGAAAACAATGCCGTTTGGGTTTTCATTTGTTTAGGACGCCGCCCTTCAGTTCAGAGGAAGAGTTAGATGGCGAGGACCTCATCCAGGCATGCGCATCCCCAGACTTACTTCTCATGCAGTCATCCAAAAGCAACAAGAGTAGCTTTGGAAAGAACACTGTCAAAAGTGACACTGACTGGACCGAGGGTAGTGAAATCGAGGACTCCGATATTTCTCCCAAGCCCACAGGTGAGCTGTTGTCATTGAAAATCCTTTAGGGGGGCGCCTGGGTGGCTCAGTCGGTTGAGTGGCCGACTTTGGCTCAGGTCATGATCTCACGGTCCGTGGGTTCGAGCCCCGCGTCGGGCTCTGTGCTGACCGCTCAGAGCCTGGAGCCTGTTTCAGATTCTGTGTCTCCCTCTCTCTCTGACCCTCCCCCGTTCATGCTCTGTCTCAAAAATAAATAAATGTTAAAAAAAAAATTAAAAAAATAAAAAATTTAAAAATAAATAAATAAAAAAAGAAAATCCTTTAGGAAATTTTGTTTAGGACAGTGGTTCCTAACTAGGGGCACAAAGCACCAGGAGTCTGAGCTGGGAAAGTGATCACAGGAAGGATGGGGCTAATCCAAAAGCTACTGTTGCCAAAGGAAGACGGACAGGGCACGGCAACTGACTGATGTGCAAGTGGAAGGCGAGGAGGGAGCTGGGGATACCGAAGTGTGTCAGTTTCCTAGGGCTTTAGGAACAAAGTGCTACACGCCTTGTGGCTTTGAACAAATTTCTTGTCTCCGTTCCAGAAGCTGGAAGGCCAAAATCAAGGGTGGCAAGGTTGGTTCTTTGTGAGGGCCCCAAGGGAAAGATCTGGTGTGAGCCTTTGGCCTTGGCTTGCCAATGGCCATCTGGTTGTCTCATCACATCACCTTGCCCCTGTTCGTCTTTGTGTCTGAATGTCTCGTTTTTATAAGGACACTAGTCATACTGGATTATGCCCCGCCCCCTAATGACCTCACTTTAATTTGATTACCCCTTTAAAGGCCTTATCTCAAAATAAGATCACGTTCTGAAATATTGGGGGTCAGGACATCAACATACGCACATGGAGGGATACAACTCAGCCCATACACTGGGTGCCTGTAAGAATGGCTGTTCTTATGCACCGTGCTGCCTTCGGGTGGGGCAGTTCTAGAGGAGCAGAAAAGCCAAGTGTAGGACTGCTGATAATTTGAAGAGAAGTGGGGCATAAGGGTCATTTCTTAAAAAAGAAGTTCTGCTTAATGCAGTTTAAACATTATATATTTCAAACACCTCAGATATCATTAATTTATCATATTGTATACGATTTATATATGTACATATAATTATGTAAAATATAATTAATTTCAAAACAGTTAATACTGTTTTTGAAAATACCCACATGAATATTCCACTTATACAGACTACCTTGCTGAAATGAACATTTCTTTTTTTTTTTTTAATGTTTATTTATTTTTGAAGGAGAGAAAGACAGAGTGTGAGTGGGGGAGGGGCAGAGAGAGAGGGAGGCGCAGAATCCGAAGCAGGTTCCAGGCTCTGAGCTGTCAGCACAGAACCCGACGCGGGGCTTAAATCCACAAACTGCGGGATCACCACCTGAGCCGAAGTCAGACGCTTAACCGACTGAGCCACCCAGGCGCCCCGAAATGAACATTTCTGACCACAACTTGAATGAAACCATCCTTCTTTGATTTAAAATGAAAACTTTATTACTTCTAGTCTAGGGAATCATGATCTTTTTAAAATGGATTATTATAAGGGCATTAATGTAACTTTCTGTCAATGCCCAAAATATATCAATTGATTTTAATTTAATAAATATGATTTTTTGCAAAGCTTACATTTTTTCAAATTCGCCTGTAAAGTTATTTCGGAACCAAACATAGATAATGATTTTTTTTTTTTTTTTTTTACTGTACCTATTTCCTGTTGGTCACATAGGAACCTCCATTAAAACGCTGACCGAAAAAGTTGAAAAGACGGTTTCAAATCACGGAAGTGTGAACAAGCCATTTGGTGGGATTAACGTTGCTGAGGCGTTCATCAAGAAAGAATTGAAAGAAGACCTGAAGGTGAAATCACTTTTGCTTGCTAGACATACACAGAGAAATTCATCTTTTAACGGGTTATCCTTACTAATTGTATGTTCTTTCTGTAGTGAAATATTAAACAAACCTAGTTACTTGGTGTAGCCAGAGTTTGAGACTTTTACCTTATCTCACTTGCCATCTTGCCTTTCTTTCCATTCTGCAGAGAATCAAAGATACTGGGGTGCTAACTTGTAATAAGGCAACATGTGCTTATCAAGTTCTACAGGTTTTCAAATGCCTGTCACATGTCCGGGCTTGACACTTGCAGGTGTTAGGCGGTTTGTACACAGAAACGTGTGACTGACTAGAACCTGGGCCCCAGATCCGAGTCGGTGGCATGACCTGACCGTAAAATGGGGACTTGTCGAGGTCTGGCCCCACTTGGGAGCTGGCGTTGGTGGAGAAATGCATCAGAGATCTGAGGGCAGAGCCCAAGCTCTTCTCCCTGAAGGGAGGAGAGGCCCTGACACATTCCGAGGTCCCAACGCCAGGACACCGGAAGTGTTTCTGTGGATGGAGGGCTCCTGTTGTATTTCCGGGCGTCGCTCATCTGTGCCGACTGGGTCTTCCAGTGGGCCTTCCAAGTCACTGCTTGCTTAGATTTAACTCTTCTCCTGCCCATCTAGGGACCCAGAGCATTTTGTCAAACTACTTTTAGTAGTGTTATTTGTGTTGTACAAGCCAAAAGTGACAAAACGTATCACTCAAGCAAGAGAAAGCTAATGTGTCTTCCTTAGAAAAGGGGCAGTAGAAATGTGTGCTCCTTCAGTCGGGGCCTTTTCTGCAGGGCCCTTGTGTGACGTCTCCTGCAGTTCAGTGTCACATTATCACAGAGGGAAGAGCCCCAGACCCTGCCTAGTTCCTACTTGGGGAGCACCCTTACTTTACTACTACAACGTAGTGTTTCTGGGATTTTGGAAACTCATGGTTGGTAGAGGAGGTAGGAAACCTACATTTCCATGGCAAAACAAAAAACAAAAAACAAAAACAATAAAAGAGGTGGTTCTGTCTGCTTTCAAAACACAGCTTTCCAAGTTCGTTTCATTCCCTTCCAGAAATGACCAGATGGGCAATCCTCCGAGATTCCCCAAATTCAAGTCATTCTGTGTCAGCAGCTCAGTCTAGCCAACAGAACGACCAAGGGGCGCTAACATGGACCGTGTCTTTATGAAACGTTCATTACTCTCCTTTTCTTTTAGTGCACAGATGTGGACGATGAAGACTGGGACATATCATCCTTAGAGGAAGAAAAATCTTTAGGGAAAAAAACTGGGCAAGAACAGAAGGAACCTCTACCTTTGAAGAATGAGCCAAATTCTACTCAAGTGCCAAATGCCTGGGTTGCATCTAATCTCCAGGGGCCAAAGGGAGAAGGTTTGCTGCTTTAACGTCTTAACAGGAGCTTGGTCCACTTTCTAATTATTTGTGTTTCTTCCTTATAAATATCTAATTAAACTTAATATATCATACAAGTATCGATGCTTTATGTTATTTTAAAAAGGACTAAATGTGCACAACATCTGATCTGTATATATTTATTTAACTTGGGCCTAATCTTTGCATTTTAATTTTATTACTTTAATTTTAACCTTATTTTTGAGAACGCCCATACAGATATTCATGCTTCATGCAGATGCCTCGCAGAAAATTAGAATTTCTGATCACACACCTGAGTGGGGCCATTCTTCTGGAAGTCTTCCTGAATTAATCTGCTCACACATCAAATGTTTTTATTTTCTTTGAAGAAAGATTTCTCTTGCAACATCGTAGCCAGTGGGATGAATTACAAATGAAACCCTGAGGTGACATTGTTCTTGGATGAGACCTAGCATCTGGCTAAGTCCGGGAACTTAAGTCTCAATGTATGTTTAATTTTTAAAATTATAAAATGTAATCTATGTATTTTTTATTCAAAGAAATTCTGCCCATGGTGAAAGCCAACGGTCACAGAAGGGCTCCTCTGTGTGCCCCTCACCTCCTACGTTACCTCGAGTTCCCCCACACCTGAGTAGTGGGTCACACTAGTGTCCAGACTCAACACCTGTAGACGTTAACTGTTGGTGTCCTGCTAAGACAGACGGGGGTCTGGCTCATTTTCTCCCCTCACTACACCTCTCATGACCCCTCTTCAGGGTCTTCAGGCCCCTATTGGTAGCTTTAATACATGCAGACCTCTCCCTTTGTCCTTTCCATTTTCAGCAAGATCTCTTGCCACCTCACTCTGTAAGATGCCAAGAGGAGCCATTGCCATGTCCGCCCTTCAAGTCAACTTTTCTCTCCTCCAGGGTGTGAGCCGTGCCTATACTGCCACACCGTGCCCATCACCAGGTGGCCTGTGCTGTCTGAAGGTTGATTCTGACAGTCACAACCTGACGACCGTGTACATTACAGTAACTGTATGCACACGGGACCGAGAGGATGCTCTGAATACCTTCCCTTTCTCTTCTCCCCGTGGCATGACCTCACGCCCCTCAAAGAAAAGATGTCTAAAGGACACTCAAGTGGAAATCTCTGCACCACCCTATTTTGGTGGCTCAGCACACTTCTTGACATCATATTGAAGCCCACGTCCCCTAGAAAATCCTTTTTTTTTTTTTTTTCCCACCATGTAATTCCTACTTGGCTTATTATAATTTGATTCTGCTTTCTTTACACCTACTACTCAGAGTCCGTAACAGTGACAAAACATTATCGAGCACAGTCAGGATCCAGACCCTGTGCTGAATGCAGGTAAGGAGAGATGCTGAGTGGAAGCCTCCACGTAGGGGTCCAGTGAGGGTGTCCTGGAGACGTGGCCATTCCGTGGCCAGACTGCACCCAGCCTCCTCCACAGCCTGCGGACGCTGGGGCCTGCGGATGGGTGAACAGACTCAGACACCCAAGTTTCGGAGTTTTACAGGCTCCTCAATGTGCTGGTTTGATCACTCAGGCCTCCTCTTCCTCCCCCCACAGGACTTCAAGATGAATCAAGCACGCTGAAAAGCAGCTTAGTAACTGTGACTGACTGGAGTGACTCTTCAGATGTGTGACTACAGCCCCGGAGTCAGAAGGTCCAGACGCCAACAGGATTTCAGTAATCTGCCCACAGGATCCTTAACGCTCCTGCCCTACGGTATTTCCCACAAGAACAAGGAAGCGGATTCAAAGAACAAGGGTCTCTTTAACAGCACCTAATTCAGTATTGAAAACAAAAACTGTCAACAGTATTTCGAAGCATACAAAGGTGTTTAAGACTTCTGCTGCTTAAAAATAATGTGTCATTGAAGTCATAAAAAGTTTTCTCTTCAGAGCGGTACTCTAGTGTTTAAGCGCATTTTTTCGACTAATTTTTAAGTGAATTTTTTTAAAACATAGCCAGTTTGGGTTCGAATTAAAGCCTTTTTTTTAAATACCTTTCTTATATACATTGTCACACTGGAAGTGATTTATTATAAAATTCTGTTAGTATGCTTAAAACTGAATTAGTGGAATCAGTGAAATCTTACGAGTAGACTGGTTATTTTTCATATAGAAATAAGTTTAGAATTATAAAAATATAGCTAGGCCCACGCTAAATACATTTTCCAGAAGTACCTGTACCAGACTCGGCTTTGAGCCATTGTAAGCATGTTGTTATTAAACAATTATTTTAGAACTTTAAACGCCATTTCTGCAGTATAACATTTACCTTGGATATTTTATGAATAAAATGTAACTGTTTTAAACGTCAATTTATCAGAATATGAAAAGATTGGGTCATTACTGAATTCATATGTGTATGTAGGGTTTTCCCCCCTTTTTTCAAATGCCCAACCCATATTATAAAATACCTCAAAACTATTAGTTCTGTTCTTAACAATTGTCAATGGTCACAAAGTTCATATAAACTGTTTTTTGCATTTTTTGTACTTTGTGGTACTATGTGTACTCTTGTTTCCAAAAAAAAGGTAACATTTTAACTAATGGTCTGTTGGGTTTTGATGTCTTTTTCAATTTGCCAACCTTTTAAGTAAAGGCCTCCATTACATCACTGTGACTGTGGCTGAGTTACTCATTAAAGACAGTTCTGAGCTAAACTTACTTTATGGGGGGGCGGGGGGTTAGGCTTGCCCTGTTAGCTGTGCCACAACAGCCTAATCTAAAGTCACAACAATTTATTATGCTTCTGCCCCTCCCCACCCCTTCCTCGCCCCTTCCTCGGGGGTCCCTTTCACTTGTCTGCTTGCACCCTTTTCTAACACTTCCCCCAGGCCATTTTATGCAGATGTACTCACTTTGTATGTAAGTGCTTTCAATCAAATTTTCATGTAGTAGGACAGAGATAAGCAACACACAAAAGCCACGTCCTGCCTGCAAAGGCACAGGGGCCACTGTGTTATTTCAACCCTTATTTAAACAGATACTTATTTAACATACTTATTTAACAGATACTTATGTAACAGACCTTGAGTCTGTTTTGCTTTTTTAACATGCATCATTAGTTCCTTTAATCAGAACAACTTCATAATCCTCATCCTGAAGATGTGCCAAAAGGAGGGGCCCCTGGGTGGCTCAGTTGGCTAAGCATACGACTTCAGCTGAAGTCATGATCTTGCGGTTCGTGAGTTTGAGCCCTGCCTCAGGTTCTGTGCTAACAGCGCAGAGCCTGCCTGGGATTCTCTCTCTCCCGCTCTCTCTCTACCTCTTCCCCACTTGTGCGCGCTGTCTCTCAAAATAAACTTAAAAAAAAAAAAGATGTGACAAAAGAAGAATTATTAAGTAACTTGCCGGAGGCCATACGGCTAGGAAGTGACAAGAGCAGGCTTTCCCTGGGCTCCAAGCTCCGTGTCTGCCACATCTTCACTCCTGACGGAAGGGGGTGGACTTCTGCCAAGTGAGCCCCAAATTTAAATCAAGTTGGCACATCTGTGTTGCAAAAGCAGGTGCCACCCAGGCTCCAGGACCTTCCTCTGCGGGCTCCAAAGTCAGGCGTGATCAGCATCTCTCACTCAGCTCGTGCTGATGCTCCGCTCCAGAACCTGCTTTCTACAGAGACACCCAAGCAGTTATTGAAGGTGGACATGCCAGGCAATGGGCAGGAGCCCTTCCTTGAGCGCTCACAGAGAGTCGCAGTAGTGACAGGCGTGAGAAACCACAAGTCAATGCTACGCAGACTGTATGTAACCTGTCCATCAACCCACGCATCTTTCGAGGAACAGGCTCGGATTGCCCCCACACTGTTCACAAGATACCACTCCTTAATACCCGTTCTGTTTAATATATGAAGGAAAAGAAGGAATGGGGGCAAACACTGCAACGTCTGAATGATTAAGGATACGTTACAAATCCTTGATCCTTCGGTGCTAAATGCATGTTCTATAAATGTATCAGATATATACAAATCCTGTAAATAACCTGTTTATTTTCTTATAGAAAGCCACAACAGAAAATGATTAGTATATAACTGTGTAAGAACATTTACATCCATACAATCAGCAAATTCTCCAAATTCATGTTTTAAAAATAGTTTGAGTGTGAATTACAGGAGGGCCTTGCGGGGATCATCTGTGAACAGTTCACTTTTATAGTAAAGACAGCTCGCGGTGGTTTTCCTTTCAGACATAAGCGTTTTTATCAAACTGTTTTGAAGGGTTTGTGGTTTTAAGATCTCCTCCTGCGCCAGGATATTTCGTCCGAGAAGACATGACAGATGTGGCCCCGTTGTATGCGTATCCCATTCTGCAAGGCAAAACACCGGAGATCCCGTTTTTTTTACACGGAGGGTAGAAACCATTTCCCCCACTTCTGTCCCAGCCAAGTTTCAGAACCTCCCTGACTACTTTTAGTTAGCACTCTCTCTTGTACCCCCAAACATTTCACTGCCATTTCTGACCAGTGAGCGGGACCACGGGAATCTCAGCAGAGGAAACTCATGGCTTGTTCATTTGTTGTTTCTCTTTTAAAACTCCTCTTCCTGGACCCTGGGGGACCCTAGTGACCTTCATCAGTAATGTCTGCCCGTGTGAAAATGACGAGGTCAAGGTGAAGAATACAGCACACCCTGTCATAAAACCCATCTTTCTGCTTACAGAAATAGCTTTGGAATGTAAGAATGATGAGCTCTGTTTTTTAAACTAACTTTAACGAAGTATATATTTATTCCATTCAATATATTTATTATATTGAATATTATATTCACTATATATTCCTCACTTTTGCCAATTCTAGTTTTTTGAAGCTTCTTTTTTGTTGTGTTTTGTTTTTCGACGTGTTTAGGAATCGTGTGAGCGATCTAGAACCTGCCGCACGTGTAGTAACTTTAACAGGTCATTTTTATCTCTTTTTCATACCTGGGTGTTTTGTTGTTGTCAGATATTGAAAAGCAAAATATGACACCACCAATTATGCAGAGTGAGGCTCCCGCCCATCCAATAAACAGAGCAGCTCCTAATTCATACCTGTGAGGAAGCATTACACATGCATTACAGCTTACTTCTTTTGGGGAGTAAACAGTATTTAAGACCTAACAAGCCAACCTTTACTAATGCTCATCAGAAATTGCCACTGCAGCTTGCAGAGGAAATAAGAACACCTTGTATCTGCATAACGCCTTAAACTCTATTCAAAGTGTTTTTCTGGCCATCACTTGATTGTATCTCCCCAGTCTCCCGAAAGGAAGAGGAAGTGATCCCTGCAGGCGAGTCAGAGGCAAAGCCAGCTGCAGAGCCCACGCCTCCTGAACCAACCAGTATCTTTCCTCTGGGCTCTAAGGCTCACAGAGCTTTCCATCTATTTATTCTGTTGCACAGGGTAATTTATTATTATTTTTTTAACGTTCATTTATTTTTGAGAGAGGGAGAGAGGCAGTGCAAGCAGAGGAGGGGCAGAGAGAGAGGGAAACAGAGGATCTGAAGTGGGCCCTGTGCTGACAGCAGTGAGCCCAATGTGGGGCTCAAACCCACGAACCGCGAGATCATGACCTGAGCCAAAGTCGGACGTTTCACCGACTGATCTCCCCAGGCACCCCACACAGGGTAAATTATTCAGGTAGACTCTGGTTAGAAAATGGAAGGTTGCCTTTGCTTTCAGTTTAATTCCATTTCATAAACATCTATTTGCAAATCACATACAAGGTGTTGAAGATCAGCAGAATGTGCCATTCCCAAAGAGGCCACTTGGGCATGGGGATTATTTTGAGTGGAAGGCAACTGAGAAGATACAAGAAAAGCTCTCTGCCCTTCCCCATTTGCCTAAAAGCAGGACATAAATTTGTAAAGATGTCCCCTGTGCCACCTACCCCTCCTACCAAGAAGGACAGAAGTTAACCACCAGAGACAACAATACACTCTGATCAGCTCACAAATGGCACCAGGGGGCTCTCCGTAACACTTTACTAACTAGCCCTGCCTTCCATTACTTCCTCCATAGATCTGCCTTCCCACAATTTGCCGCCCTAGGAGCTCAGAAGCCCTGTCCCTTGTCTTGTTACCTGTGAGCGTATTGTTCTTTTGTTAAGATGCCATATAAGCCCAAATTCTAACTGGCTCTTTGAGTTACTCATCACTGGGTGCTCCCACGTGTATGCATGATGCTCAGGTTGACCAACTGTTTTTCTCCTGTTAAAGCATCTTTTGTCAGTCTAATTTATAGGGTCTCAGCTGAGAACCTCGAAGAGTAGAGGGGGAAAGAGGTTAAATTTTTCCTCCTCTACAGAGCCCATGAAAAGTCCGTGCTAGATAAGTGCTATCTTGCTTATCACCACAATCTAGTGGGAGACAAATACAAAATAACATCATTTAGTGATAGATTGCTAATAAACAATAAACACCTCCTATATGGCTGGTCACAGTACTCTGCTGATGCCTTAAGCAAATACAAAGATAGACAAGGCAGCTGCTGCCTAGGGGATGTCCCCACACGAAGGGACAAATAATGCTACAGAGAACAAGAAAGGAAATCACTTACTGTGGAGGGCCAGAGGAAATCCTTTTAGGGGAGGAACACTCACCCAGAAAAACAAGTAAGGAATGAGAAAAGTATGCCAAAACGTTAGGGGCTGTGTGTTCTCATGCTTGCCTATGCTTTTTCTGAAGAATAGGGTTTTTTTCTTAATTAAAGAAGTGATCCTCAAGCTTTTTTGGTCCACAGACTTCCACTGCAAGGCAAAAACTGATGGATGCCATTCCCAGCCTAATGGTGGTTTTCAGGATAAAATGAAGCCCAAGTGGGAGGGGTCTCTTTTGGTCATGCAGAATCCACAGAAGAGCTGAGACAGAAAAGCGGGGGGCGAGGGCGAGAAGGGACAAGGCAGGTCCGAGGTGGGCTCCCTTCCCAGCCTGCCCCCCAAAGGAGGTGCAGGGCCAGACTCAGGTCTCGAGGCCACACCACGCTGTTGACAGCATCTGGCATGCACCCACCACCTGTGCCTGTCCCGAGTTTTGCCTCGTCTGTTTCTACGTGCCATATCACTGACTGAACTCCCAGCCGGGCAGGACAGGATTTCTCCCATGATCTGAGTCACAGTAATGGTAATGGAAGAGTGACCTTGACTGCCAGCTTGGGGAAGCAGGAAGCGACCCTAACAGAAGATCAGGAAGGTACCGTCCACTCGCTCATTTTCAGGTCTGGCTACAGAGGCAATTTCACAGCCTGTGTTCACAGCTGGGAAGAAGTGATGCACACAACACATGCTGCCCTGTGGTCCCTTCTTTTCTCACTGTCGTGTTGCCTTCTCTGGGAAACCCAGGTGACAGCTGAAGTGAGTACAACAACAGGGAGCAGCACATCATCCCGCACTAGAGCACTAATTATGCTCCCGTAAACAAGAATCTTCTGCAACTGCTCCCACTAGTGGCGATGGCAGAAACAGAACACTGGGGTACAGTGCAACAAAACACCTTCAGCCTGCACAAAAACACTGGACCGAAAGGACTCAAGGCTGAAGTGCACTGATGAAAAAGAGCTGGCCGGACCAAGAGTGCAAAGTTCACGGTTTTATAAAAGATGCCTAAATTAAACACCATGCAATCCACCTAAAAAGGATATCCTGGATTTCCACCACCAGCTTTTCTTTTATGATGTTTGAACACAATTATGCACATAAAACCAGCAGACTGCCTGCCAGGTCGTTAGATGTAGGTCATCCGACCTCTTCAAAACATCCGTGAGTCCTACAGCAAGCTGCTCTCAGATGCCCCCCCCCGTCACGCTTTCGCCGCAGACGGCTAACAGTGAGCTAACACTGAACATTTCTACTTGGAGGACATGACTGTGGGATTACGGTCTAATGGTACTTTCTGTTTTTCTCTATCGTGGGCCTCCCATTAGAGTTCAGGCTGTCTTCACTCCTAATAAAAGCGTGCCTTAGTTATTACTCTTAGTATACATACCCCCGGAAGCAACAGTCTGAGGTTTTTCTTAAAAAATACTGAGCTTTCTAAAATCAGATTCCAGGGCCGGATACCATGGTCGATTAAAAATAAGTCTCTAATTATTAATCGTGGTCAATCAGGGGTGACAATCATAGAAATCATAAACTACGGCTTGGCACTGTGAATTCGCTCAAAGGAGCATGCAAACATGTACACAGTGTCGTCACAAATCAGAGGATAAATTACTTAGGCAGGAAAAATGTTGGGACTTGTGTCTTTATACTCATTTAAGCCATCCTGAACCTTCTGCAAGAATCATGAGTTTGAAAACAGGTTCAGGGCGCTGGGGTGGCTCAGTCAATTAAGTGTCTGACTTTGGCTCAGGTCATGATCTTGCAATACACAAGTTTGAGCCCCACATCAGGCTCTGTGCTGAGAGCTCAGAGCCTGGGGCCTGCTTCGGATTCTGTGTTGCCCTCTCTCTCTGCCCCTCCCCTGTTCTTTCTCTCTCTCTCAAAAATAAACATTTAAAAAAATTTTTTTAAAATACTGGCTCACTTATTCCTGACTTTTAATATATTTTCATGTTATTTAACTTTAAGTCAGTAAATTCAGACTCTATTCCAAGAAAAGTACCATTTCCATTTGAGTTCCTTGTGAGTTCTCTCAGAGACAAATAGTACTCAGAGCTGAAGTCTTTAAGAGACTCCACATCTACATCAGCAATTTTTAACAATTTGGTTTTGTGACTTGGTTCTTTCTCTTGCAGAGACTTTTTTTCTTCATTCTGTGGAAAGACACGGATAGCAGACTTACTCAGCAAGGACTCAAATTCGCACCTATCAGTGTGCATGATCTGGCAAAAACTGGCTGGTATTATTGAAAGACAGGATTGAGAGAGCAATATAATATCCACTCAAATCTGTTCCAGAGCATGCTTCCTTTGACACTGACTGGGAAGCTTAGTCTCTGCCTGGAAAATCTTTCTCCGTTTTTTTGGTAATACTAAGAAGCTGACTTCAGTGCCTCCGAAGATTACCAAATTTCAGATGCTCTGTTGCAGGGCTTTCTTTCATTAACAATATCCTCCTGGCCCCACACCAGCTTCCCCACTCAGAGCGTGCCCTCTTTATTGGACTGTTACAATCGCCAACATTTCTTCATTATTCTGAAAAGCTCTAAATCTGCTTAGCACCAGACAGATCCATGATTGTCACGGGGAGGACAGAGCTCCATTTTATGGATCAAAATGTTGTTTTTACAGTATCTCAAATAATCCTCTCAGTTGATAGGACTAATCAAAAGCTGCCTATATGACTTTAATTCACCTATGTAATTGAATGTAATTTAGCAAGCAGGGGAAAACTTTACTTGTATATAATCACTTAAAATTTCCCCCAAAAAAGAACCATAAAGAACTAAGGCATTAAAATGTCCTTTGAACTGGGATGCCTGGATGCCTCAGTCAGTTCAGTATCTGACTTCAGCTCAGGTCATGATCTCAGGATTTGTGGGTTCAAGCCCTTGCATTGGGCTCTGTGCTGACAGCTTACAGCCTGGAGCCTGCTTCAGATTCTGTGTCTCCTTCTCTCTCTGCCTATCCCCCACTTGTGCTCTCTCTCTCTCTCTCTCTCTCAAAAATAGACATACATACATACATACATACATACATACATACATACATACATATATACAACCATATATAAATAAAACGCCCTCTGAAGTATTGGGTGAAATTATTCTCACCCGCCTGGCTGTGCCTGGGGCCCTAGAGAGCTAGTACCACACTTGGAGGCCTTCATTCTAATCTCATACTTCAACTCATATTTCAGCCCTATAACCTTCATGGTAATCCGAGAGAATGGACTGAAGAACCCCTTTTATTTGCAGCTCCTATTTTTTTGTCTTCCTTGCATCCAAACCCGTTATGACTTATTTGCCATCTATGAGGAACTCGTGTAACCTACCCAGGTCACCACCACAGAAATGATGTGCCAGGAGGCATTGTGCTCATCATGTGTTTTGAGGTGTACAAGAGAAGGACAGCTCTGGTCTCAAGGATCTCAGAGTCTAGTGACAATAGTCAGATAATAAGCAAGTAACACTAGCAAAGTGCAATGAAATTTAACAACAGCATCAGAAGAGTATGTTTTTGCCAAGTAAACATTACCTGTTCTCCCAGATCCACCCAGACGTCATTCAAGTGAGTGTCTACAACTATAACCAGCATTACTGTCAGCTCACTGTACTAAGATTTTTGTGTGTGTGCTAAGAATTTTTTTTGCATAATTACATTCAATTTTCATTACAATCCTGAGAGATAGGTATTGCTACCTCATTTTACAAATGAGGAAGCTGAAGCTCAGGGAAATTAAATTACTTGCCACATACCTCAGCTAAGTAAATGATAAAACCAGGATTCAAAACCCGTAAATGTGATTCCAAAACTCAAGCTCTTAACCATCACTCTTTCTTCCCTTTATGTAGTATACCTTAGCTAAGTAAAAGATTTTATCAATATGAGAAAATACAATCAATGCAATATATTTTTATTTGTCATTTCAGAGAGATGGGCGTTTTCTCTCTCTGCGGCTCACTGCCTTCTCAGTGGCTCACAAGCTCCAGGGTATGGAATTTTTTCTGAATTCCCCTCAGGCTGTCTTTTCACCCAGCACAAAAAGAGGTGAGTGTAGTAATTAAAATCAGGGCATGTTGGACTGGAAAAAACAGAAAATGCAGCGCCTCCAAAAACAAAACAAAAAGTGTTTAGCGAATGAAAAAAAATCTCCTTGTACGACCCCCAGAGGAGCGAAGTGACCTTGCTGTAAGTCACAGAGCTAGGAGTCAGGTCTTTGGCATCTGGGATAGCGTTTTTTCAAACACATTGTCTTACTCCTCATTTTAACAAGAGTGGTAGCAGCCAAAATAAATATTCCAGTTAACTGAAAACTAACGATCGATCAATTGATCGATCATGTATCTCTATCGAGTTTAAAGTTTAGAAAGCATACCACGTATTACCAACATAAACATTTTAAAATTGAATTCCACTGGCATGCCATTGTTTTAAAGATTACTACCTAAAATAAACGTTCTTCAACTCATAGGCTTATATAATCCAAGGTCTAGATAACTACATGAGTAGATTTTATATTAAATAAGTATTCTGCAGGTATTATCTATAAACACTCCTCCCCCCCCCCCTCCCTACCCTCTCCTGGGGGCCCAGTTACAAGGATGGGCTGTCACGTGCCCACCCAGCCTGTGTACCTCCCCACCCTGCTCACAGTCTAGCTTTCCCTTACACAATCCCATCGGCTAATGGTTTCTCTCCCACTGCCCACAAGATGCCACAGGATTTCTCACCCGAAGCTTCCAGGAGACTTACAAAGTACTAACAGGTACCTCCCAAATGGCAGCTAACGTAGAGTTTAAATAATAAGCATCCACTTCTACACGGAAACTTCACGCAGAATTCTCACATTTAGGAAACCCAAAATAAAGACTGATCTTTTTGGTGTCAGTTCTAAATTGCTTTCTTGTGGCTAGATTAAAACAGACATACATGCGTTTCTTTTCTGTGTGCTGTGATTTATCAACAAAATTCTACAAATGTTATATATTAATAACATGCTGATGTGGTGAGTGCTCTAGCTACGTTATTTTCTTCTGTCCTCTTCACACTGAGAAGCAGGAGGGATTACCTCTCTTATCCAGACAGACAACTGCAGCTCCCCTAAGATCCCAAAAGAGCGAGGGCAGGGACAGGAGCTGAGCCGGGGTGTAACTCTGAAACCTGCCTCTTAGCCTATGTGCCACCACCCCCCTCCAACCATCTGCACGCACAGGGAGTATCTTTACAGAAGCCCTAATTCCTGCCAAGTATTCACGGAAATTAAAAAAAAAAAAATCCACAGTGTAACAATATAATATTAGCTAAGGTAAATTACAACTTAAAAGAAATATGTCCTGTCCCCCAAAATCACATAGGCCAATTCCAAAACAAATCTGTTGTTTAGCTCCATCTCCAGTCATATGGAGAATTGGGGGGTTTCCTGGGCCCTCTTTGGTTTTAAGTGAAAATGATGTGCCGAGTCCTTATACTCAAAGCAGGCAGCAGGCGTGATAACGTGTTCGCACACACGCTGTGAAGTCTGAACAAGCAGACACTGCAGAGGGGGCTGTGCTTCAAGACAGGAAATTCCTGGAACTTCGAAGCTGCCTTGCGACCCCTGAGGGCATGGCCAGAGCTTTGAGCCCGTGCGTGGGCAGGTGAGTGTGCACATCTGCTTGTGTTCAGAGAAAAAACATACGGATGAATTTGCAGCAAAAAAAGCCTGAGTCATTTAAAAGCAGATCCCGCATTTTATTCAGAATCCCCCACGGGCTACCTGACAGTGTCTCAGAATCAAACCAGGGACAGATGTATGCAGGATGGCTCTCTTGGGAAGGGTCTCAAGAATGTCTACGAACTTGACAGTTCCTGGGGGTTGCACGTCTCCAACTCAATGCTACGACTGAGGCGATTAGAAGAAAAGAAGAAATTACTCAAGCCTTGTTTCTTTTAAATTGTCCCTTTCAAACCTGCCTTCTATTTGAGAGCCAAGCGTCTTAACAACAGTTATCACTTCTACCAGGCTTCCAACATTTCAATATTCATTACTCTATGGCTCACCTTAGTACACGACCTCAAGTAATGAACTGCGACATTGATGCACGGTGCTAAGAGCCAGTATCCTTAAAAATAACAGTGAACGTTTACTGAGTGCCTACCGTGTGATGCATGCTTCTAAAGAGCTGAATATTTATTTGCCACCTCCGTAGCACAGAGGAGGGACGCAGGACACAGAAAAGACATGGACCTTCTTCAAGGTTACACAACAAATAAGCAGCAGAGCCGGGCTTTCCTCCCAGGCAGCCAGGAGGTGCTGGATCCAGGGCCTCACTCTTTGACACTGTGCGTATGCTGCCTCCTGCCCTCATGTCCACATGACATGCCCGTAGGTCCCAGACGTCCACAAACACGCTCAGTCTTCCCACTCCAGGAGAGATGCAGACAGACAATCCTATAACACTGCTGACCAGCCTCCTTGCTGTAAATGTCATGGAGCAGGCACTAGGCACAAGAGACTCCAAAATCAGCAAGATGTGGTCTCTGCCCGCAGATGCTCCTGGTCTGGTTTGGGACAGGAACCAGTAAGTAAGTGCTAACTGCACGGCAGCATTATGACAGAAGCACCAGGTGGTGGAACAGGAGCACACGGGAGGGCGCCTCACCCAGAACACAAGTCCTGCAGGATGGCCGGTGTCAGCCAGCATGTGAAAAGGAAAGGGAAAGGGGGCTTAGGGGTCCGAGTGGAGTCACCAGGAAGCATGGCAAACTGGCAGGAATTGTGACTCCATGTACTGGCCAGTAAAAACAAAACACAGTTGCCCAACACTTGATTTGCAAGCATATTTTTAAAGTCACGCTAGTGCTAACAAAAGCATCCGAGCCATTATGGTGATCTGAGCCACCACTGAACAGCGAAGGCACAGGGTAACGCTTCTTAATATTTAACAGCTGAATTGTTTTGTTCTTAATACATGGTACCTCCAAGGAAGCCCTTATCCAAGAATCTGTGAGCTGTTTACCAACATTAATTCATTCTCCAAATAACTCACGAGTGGAGTAAGCCTAAATAAACGAACATCCATAATTCATTACATTATAATAATGACAGAAGTCAGAAGCCAAATATGCTGGCAAGGTCACGTAGTGAGATTGATATTCCTTTGAACTTCACCCAGGAAAATGTGTAATCTAGAAAGGTACCTTCTAGAATGATCTACGTGAATGATCTACTGTTCATTTAACTGGACAGACAGCAAGCATGAGAGCATTTATCAGAGAGTAGACAGCTGTTTATTTCTAACTACTAAATAGCCACAGAGGTGAACAGGTTTTCCCAAGTAAAGCTGAAATCCTAAAGTAGAAACTAAATATATGCCAGGAATGAGTGTTACAGATAAATAAGTCCACGGTCTTAAACACTCTGAAAATAAAAAAGCCTGAAGGATAAGACCTGAATATGAGAATATCTGAGCCAAAATACTAATGATAAATTTCATATACTAAAAGAGAATAAATCTAAGATTATGATGTCCCATTTCTTCGATTAGGGCATTTGGTTTAATGCTCCAACATTGCATGGATTTGAAAAGAAGTTTCTTTGTGTCAATAAATTCTTACTTGGAACAGTTTATTTAAGAAAACAAATCAAGACCTTTAGGAAGTTAAGTCATTTGGACAACAAAGCAGTAGTGGGAATAATAACTGAATTAAATCTCAACTCCCTGGAGGGTGGGTCACAGGGTAGTGGATGCCTGCTACCATAAACTTGCAGAATGGTAGACTTTTTTGGATTTGGTAGGTTTTATTTTAATAAAAAGGAGGAAGTTGGTTTGAAACAGCCAAAGGGAAGAGTTGGGAAATCTTTTTCAAGGCTTTGCAGCAGCCCATCCTGGAGTCATGAAACATAATCACAACTTGAATGAACACAAGAGAAGCAAAACAAACGCCAAAAAAAAAAAAAAAAAAAAAAAAAAAAAAAAAAAAGGCGGGGGCCGGGTTGGGGGGCATGGCAGAACACAACCACAGTCAGATGTAACTCTTTAAACAATTGCAATTGTGGGGGCACCTGGGTGGCTCAGTCGGTTAAGTGTCCGACTTTGGCTCAGGTCATGATCTCATGGTTCATGAGTTTGAGTCCCACCGTGGGCTCTGCACTGGTAGCTTGGAGCCTGCTTCGGATTCTGTGTCTCCCTCTCTCTCTGCTCTTCCCCTTCTGGCACTCTGTCTCTCTCCCTCTCTCTCTCAAAAATACATAAACATTAAAAAAAAAAAAGAATTACATTTGTGTTGTGACTATAGCCTGGGAGAAAGAACTTCCCAGATATATGGAGGGAGAGGAAGGATTTCAGAAATACAGAGCTAGGAGCATAGAGCGTGATACTGTTTTTAGTGCTACAGCCTCTGATCTTTACTCCAGCTGCACTAGAAGCCACTCATCTTTTCTCACCAATAAAGTGCCTACTGAGTTCTTTGCACATAGTAGGAACCTAGCAGGAATTTTGTTGATGAGTTTAGTCTGTGTTTCTAACTTAGGCAACCAAGGTAGGTCTTACATAGGAATGTCCTGGAAATCCACAGAAAAGATTCAATTAATATAGCACAGAATCTTTTTATTTTTTTGAGGGGGGGGCACAAGTGAGTAAAGGGGAGAGAGAGAGAGAGAAGCAGGGTCACCCAAAGCGGGGCTCATGTTTTACCCAAAGTAGGGCTCGAGCTCACCCGATATGGGACTAGAACTCATGAACCGTGAGATCGTGACCTGAGCCAAAGTCAGATGCTTCATGACTGAGCCACCCAGGTGCCCTAATATAGCACAGAACCTTAAGAAAAACAAAACAAACATCAACAAAACTAGATCCTGAGCCCAGGATGTCTTCCAGTGCATTTCAGGGCTCGGGTATGGGATAGCTAGGATTTGCTCACCAGAAATTTAAAGTAGAGCACACTGCAAGCAGCTGTCTTCACGGCCTTCCTAAAGGCCAAGCACACATGTGACTGTGGACAGGGAGAGATGTCACTTGGTGGTAGCTAGTTTTAGGAAGCGGAGTTTGTGATACGGATGGGAGAGAGGAGTGAGTGTCCTTCCTTCTCTCCTCAGTGGGCTGACACCACAGGAAGCTTTTCCCCTAACTCTGAAAGGAATACCTCTGCAGACAAGGCTCACTTGCCAGGCACTGTGCTTGGCTAATAAGACAGCAATGGAAGGGGCACTTTCTAATCTCAAGGAATTTACTCTCATGCAAGTGAATGAAGACACCAAAGAAAGTCAGAACCTTCCTGCTGTAGTACCTTCCAAATCTCAACCCACCTAGGGCTGTCCTGCCTTTAGCCCTGATTCTCCAAAGCATTCCTCAGTTCATGCACAAACTAAGTCAAAGACCCATGGCTGAATTTGTAGCAAATGCTAGCTGAGGCAACACTAGCCCCTAGAATATGCCAAATCAAAATCTCACTTTAGGGCGCCTGGGTGGCTTAGTCGGTTAAGTGTCCAACTTCGGCTCAGGTCATGATCTTGTGGTTTTTGAGTTCAAGCCCCACTCGGAGCCTGGAGTCTGCTTCAGATTCTGTGTCGTCCTCTCTTTCTGCCCCTCTCCCGCTCACAGTCTGTCTCTTTTTGTCTCTCAAAAATAAACATTAAAAAAAAATATCAAAATCTCACTTTAAAAATTCTAAGACCTATGAAATTAGTTTATTTTGTGTAGGTAGCCAATTTTTAACTTATTAATCTTTCAAATTTTTATTTCCCTGTCCTCTACTAGAAATGTTGATAAAAGGATGGGGCACCTGATAAAAGGATGATGCTCAGTCGGTTAAGCAACCGATTCTTGATTTTGGCTCGGGTCACGATCTCACAGTCATGAGATCAAGCACCACATTGGGCTCTATCGACACAGAGCCTGTCGTGGGGCCCGAACCCCAAAACATGAGATCACGACCTGAGACAAAAATCAAGTGGGACACTTAACCGACTGAGCACCCAGGTGTTATATTTTTAAGTCACTTCAGAAAAGGCTAATAAAAATATCTATAAAGATAAGCTACACCTTAAACACGACATACAATTAAAAATCAATCTTAACAGCTAATACAATACAGTAATCAATTTCCTCTTTTCTAATCAGTTCTGAGCATCTATATACACTCTCTTAATTTCCACATTAAGTCTATGAGAAAGTTCTATTCTTAGCCTGATTTCAGGATGAGAATACGGAAACGGCAGGCAGAAGTTGAGAAGAGAGTGCCGACAGCACATGAGGGGGGGATGAGGAAAACCCCTCCAAGTCCATATTTACTGAACTGAGTTTAACCAAAACCTGAAAGAAAATCAGAAATCCCAATGGAACCAAACTGAGTTAGGCGACTGAGCATACAGCACAGAAGAAAAGTCACACAAAGGACAGACGCAAGTTACTGGGCATATATGAATTAGCCTTGCTTGACCTTTTGAGGAATGATGAAAATGATTTTTAAGACTCTGACAAAGACATCCCTAATAATTGTCAGGAAAATAAAGACAGCAGTGTGGAAAAGATAATCCAGAAAAGGCAGCAATAATGTCTTTAATAACATAAACCAGTTTTGTTGTAGATTTAGGATACCAAAGCCTGAAATAAAAATGTATCATTTAATGAAAATTATTAGTTCATTTAAATATCATTAACGTGTTTCTTTTTTTTATTTTTTTTTTTAAATTTTTATTTATTTTTGAGAGAGAGAGAGAGAAAGAGGGAGGGAGGGAGGGAGAGACAGCATGAGCAGGGGAGGGGCAGAGAGAGAGGGAGACACAGAATGTGAAGCAGCCCCAGGCTCCGACGCAGGGCTTGAACTCACAGTGAGATGATGACCTGAGCCGAAGTTGGAGGCTTAAGAATTTAAAAATCAGAACACATTTTTCCAACATAAGCAGGTGAGTAAAAATTACACTGGTGTCTCAAACAGCCATTTTTGTTTCCCATTTAACAAAAGTTAAAATAGTTTTTGAAAACATGCAAAAAATATATATAGCATACTGTCACCAAAAAATCATGAAATGGAGTATTATAAATCATGGGTCTTAGAGCAAGCATTCCTGGTCTGACTCATAGTCTAATCAGACAGTACCTAGTTTAGTTTAGGTTGCATTGCACAAATTATTTGGCCCTTTTCCAAATTTAAAAAAAAAAAAAAAAAAAAAAAAAAAAGGTTGTACCAAGAGAACCTACTTTATAAGGCTGTTCCAAGAATAAAACAAAATAATAAAACAGAATAATATTTGCAATGCTCTACTTGGTACATGGGAGGGGCCCAACATGTGTTAGCTGCTATTTTCATTATATAAGCATTTATTATTTATAAATAAAAGACACCAAAGACAGAAGTAAAAAACCAATTCCCTAAAGAAACTTAAATCCACCAGAAAAAAGTAATGCACACCTGACCAGCTATTTTAGCAACTGTTTTTTAAAATCCTGTCACATTTGATCTGAAGACTGAAAGAGAAGCACCAGACTGGTTGTTAACTATACACGTACATACTGATGTGGCTTTCTACAGAGGTATGTGGGTATATTTTCATGGAAGATAAAATATTGCATATATCATTATTTCTAATTTGGTATCCCTGGGGTTTTCCCAAGGCAAAGAAATAAGCCTAGGGAAACTATAAAAAGCAATTGCCCATAGTTAAAAAAAACAACCACCAACAACAAACTGATCTGTAAACGCCAAAGCAACTGCCTGCAACCCAGACCGGTCACACCTGGGTGGTGTCTGTACCACTCCGAGGGCATTTTTTAAAAACCTTGCAGGGGCGTCTAGGTGGCTCAGTCGGTTAAGCGTCCGACTTCGGCTCAGGTCATGATCTCACGGTCCATGAGTTCGAGCCCTGCGTCGGGCTCTGTGCTGACTGCTCAGAGCCTGGAGCCTGTTTCAGATTCTGTGTCTCCCTCTCTCTGACCCTCCCCTGTTCATGCTCTGTCTCTCTCTGTCTCAAAAATAAATAAATGTTAAAAATAAATAAATAAATTTAAATAAATAAAATAAAAACCCTGCATAATGTACAGTTTCTTTATAAAGCTTTATTAAGTGGAGCTTGTTAAGGAGTTAATTTAAAAGGCTAATTAAAAATGAAAACATGAGGGGCGCCTGGGTGGCTCAGTCAGTTAAGCATCTGACTCTTGATTTCAGCTCAGGTCATGATCTCCTGGTTTGTGAGATCGAGCCCCGCATCAGCAAAGAGCCTGCTTGAGATATTCTCTCTCCCTCCCTCTCTTTGCCTCCCCTCCCTTGTTCTCTCTCTCTCTCACTCTCTCTCTCTCAAAATTGATGAATAAATATTTTTTAAACATGAAAAGATGATACTTCATTTAAATGTCATTGACAGTGGGGTGCCTGGGTGGCGCAGTCGGTTAAGCGTCCGACTTCAGCCAGGTCACGATCTCGCGGTCCGTGGGTTCGAGCCCCGCGTCAGGCTCTGGGCTGATGGCTCAGAGCCTGGAGCCTGTTTCCGATTCTGTGTCTCCCTCTCTCTCTGCCTCTCCCCCGTTCATGCTCTGTCTCTCTCTGTCCCAAAAATAAATAAAAGTTGAAAAAAAAATTTTTTTAAATAAAAAATAAATGTCATTAACAGATTGCTAATCTTCAGGAGCATGTTCCCATGTCAGTGTTTGAAACCGTGATGGAAACCGGCTCAGACACCAGCACCCGGCAAATGTCAATCTGGGTGGACAACAATTGAAGCAAGCTGTCAGTTTTTTGTTGTCTCACATCATCATCCTTTCCTCCCCACCTTACGCCTCTCTTCCACTTGTCCCCTACTTCACCCCAATTTAATGACGTACAGTGGATGAAGTCCAGAATTTCAAATGCTACGCCTTGAGCTTTTTAGACAAGACACTATGTGACACCAATGCAGTAATTAAATGCATCTTTTGCCAACGTAGCACATGAAATGTTTACTCTTGAAATGATGTCATCAAATAATATTTATCAGTGTGTCTCACTTTCACGAGCCATGTAAGGAATTTACATATCTTAATTTAGAAGAGTCACTCGCATACATTTCCTAGAAGCTAGAAACATACAGACCAAGAAGAGGACTTACTTCTGCTCAACATAGAGAGGATCAAAGAATTCCGTTGTGATTTTGTTTGCGTAGAGGGAACAACCGGTCATTGAGCACAACCCTGCAAAGTATCAGAAGGAAAGTACCACGGTTAGTGTCATTTCATTAACATCGTGAAGTACCTCGTTTGGGAGAAAGTTACTATTTACCTGACAGTATGAATACAATTCCAGCCAAACAAGCAATTTTAGCTTTGGCTTTATCTGAGCCTCCGACTTTGGTACACTTCATTCCAAACAGGGCAAATATGGAACCAAAAAAGCCCAGACTGACAGCGGCAATCATAAGTCCTCTACATGCCTGGATATAACCTGCAATTAGAGGTCATCTGTGTTAGCATAAAACACGTGGCTTTCCAGGGAGACATCCTCCTCATTTTGTACCATCCTTCTGAATGAGGGTTCCGTTCTCCAAAAAAAAAAATACCCATAGTGGTTAAAACACATAGTAAGAGAAGCCAGAAGGGAAAGCAAGTTAATCTATATGGAGTGCCTGTTCTATGTCACCCACTTTTAGGATTGGCCTATGCATAATCCTCAGGATAGATTCCTTGAGTGTTATTATTCCCACGTTCACGGAGGAGGACACTGAGGCACCAAAGGCTATATATATATAGGCTATGTCAGAGATGAATTAGTAAGAGGCTGAAACGGATTCCATCCACTTCTGATTATAAAATCCATGCGATGCTACCCCTCTCTGTAAGAAATACCATCCACCACCATCTCAACCTTCCTACTCCTTTGTACATTGGACCTTTTATTCATTTTTTACTAATGTTTATTTATTTTTGAGAGAGAGAGAGCGAGCAAGCAGGGAGAGGGGCAGAGAAGAGGGAGACGCAGAATCCAAAGTAAGCTCCAGGCTCTGAGCTGTCCGCACAGAGCCCCAAACACAGGGCTGTAACTCATGAACCATGAGATCATGACCTGAGTCAAAGTCAGACGCTTAACTGACTGAGCCACCCAGGCGTCCCACATTCGACCTTTTAAATAGATGCTTTAATGGTTTTGACATTATAAAATTTATAATTGGGCAGCAAGGTGTTTCTGATATCAGTGAAAGCTTACAAATGAGACCAACTAGAATATCATCAGGAACCAATGATGAGTCTAAATCAAGAAGTATTTTAATGACATTATTACTTTCAGGGCACATGGAATAAAACTAGGTTTCAAAAAGCAGTGGTTTTTACTAAAAGAATATTTCATAATTATGAAATTCACTGGGTGCATATAAGTGGATGCTTTCTAAGCACCCTAAAACCTTGTTCTATTGGGTTGTCTGATCATCTTTTGGTACCACCCATTTTTTTTAATTAAAAAAATTTTTTTAATGTTTATTTATTTTTGAGAGAGAGAGAGAGAGAGAGAGAGCAGGGAAGGGGCAGAGAGAGGGAGACACAGAATCCAAAGCAGGCTCCAGGCTCTGAGCTGTCAGCACAGAGCCTGACGTGGGGCTCAAACTCACCAACCATGAGATCATGACCCAAGTCGAAGTCAGACACTTAACCGACTGAGCCACCCAAGTGCCCCACCACCGATTTTCTTAATCACCTATTCTTATTTGCACAGCCAGGGTAGGGTAAACTTCAACGTGGCTTTTGTCCAGACACTAACAAATTTTAAATCAATAGAATTTAAACCAATACACTTTTAGCACAGAAGGTCATTTTCCTTTCAGCCGGAAACAGTGCCATGTATCAATCTGGAGTAGCGATGGCAGATCCTAGGTATAAGCAGATGTTCGTGGAGCCAATGAACGGGCATGTACATCAAGTTCACGTGTGGGATTATTTTTTTAATTTGAAAAAAAACCTCATAAAGACAGCAAGTCACTCATTGTTAGTGTTCAGGTAAAACCCACAATAAATAATAATTCTAAGACTACAGTAATTGTAAATTCAAGAAATAATCCTGGCAGGTAGCCTCCAGCCCACATTCCTTTGGGAAAGAATGAAATTTTAAAGTGTTAATACTATTATTCCTAGGGTCCATTTTGAAGAGTACAAAGAAGATACTCTGTTTAATTGCAACAAAGTTCGGCCTCCACCAATGCAGACTGCAAAGACAACGAACTTCTATTTTATAGTGTGAACAGCCTCCAGGAATAATTCCACTGGAGGTGAGGCTGTCAAAAACAGCAAAACAAGTTTATTTTTAGCACAACAAGATAATGGAGGCTAATTTCAGTAGCAATAATCGTACTGTAGGGCTATCTGGGTCTCTGCTGACCCGGGTTTTTTAAAAATTTCAACTCTCAGTCCCCTCGCCAGAAGCCAGGGAGCAGACAGAAGCACAGAGGGGAAGGCTGCTGGTTCCCTATAAGATTAAAGACCATCTACCAAGACAACCACTACTGGGACAGTGTGGTTTCATTTCTTCCTGAGACTTATAGTAATCTATGGTTTTGAGGTATGTTAGCGGATTCTCACTGCAATCCCTACACAAAACAGCATGTGTGTAGACATAGCCTCTGTGATACATGTTTTAAAAAATTAGCCTAGACAAGTTTATCATTTACTCAAGTCATCGTATAGTCTTTATGAACAGGAAATGCAGGAGCCAGGCAAATGGTTAAGGCCTACACTCTGATCATTTAGAACTCAAATATGTTTTCCCAGATGAAAACAGTGGTATGAACCTCAGGCCGGTGCATGCAGTCCTTAATATGACTTAATATGAAAATAACAGTAGTCTTTAAACTTTATTCAACCATGACTCATAGTATTTTTTTCTGAGGTTCTCACTCTGTTCTCCTGTCTCAGCCCCCGTGCCTGCAGCAGGACTGGTCTCTTGGCATGAATATGAGAGAAGAAATACCGTTTCTGATGTGGTCGGGTCCTTCCCCGCGTGCCAACCAGAACCCTGACTTGGAGGGAAAGGCACCTCTCTCCAGCCTGGAATGGTAGCAGTAACTTGCTAACTACGCTAACATGGCTAACTATGCTAACTTACTGCATGCACAATCATTGCTTAGATTTTCTGAAACAGGGAACAAAGAGCAGACACTGGGGTTCCTGGGGATAAACCGCACCCCCTCCACTGCCAGCTCTAAACGGAATCCAGTTGCTGGTAAGCCTGGTTGTGTAAATTAGGGGCCACCAGTCCTTAAAACATCCACAGACTCAGGCCTTAGGTGACTTCCAACAAACTCAGAGTTTATCTTTTGCAAGGCAGACCTCTACAACCTTGCTTTTAACAGTTCCGGAGGGCAAAACTTCTAAGTAACACCAGCAAGTGGAGTGGTAGTAAAAACCTAGTCAAGGAGGCCATTATTTTTGACAGGTTGAATTTACTGACACCTTTAATAGCTAATTAACACATTAAAGTGCTGAGGCATGAACATATTTACTCAGAAGTTCTCTGAAGTATAATTTATAGTTAACTCTCTTGGAAGAAACGGCAAACATTTCCACGAACAAAAATAGATGGCATATACTAAAAACAACCTGGCTGAAAATGATTCTCAGCTGAAGTTCAAGTGGTGCTTTGAAAGGAATATGAGCTGGCGATAAACAGAAATCACTAGCTCATTCAACCGTGAAAGTTCCAATTAGTAAAATACAGTGACTTTACCATAACGAATTCTGTTGGAGGAAACCTTCAAGGCGTCCCTTAAAAGTTAAGTGTTTTCCAAATGATGTGTACCTCATTTTCCATTTCAAACTAGCAAATATGAAAATATCCACTTGGTGGAGACAATTCCCTAGTAGCACATGTGCCCGTTGCTGGATAGAAGGGAGAGAAAAGAATGGCCTTTTCCTACGCTAGTAGCTTTGTGTGCTTTTTGCAAATCCTCTGAAAGAAGGGTGGGATCGGAGGAAGGCACAAACTATGAATCTCAGCTCTGGTTCTTCTATTTACCTGCTGTGTGTCCTTGATTACATTACCTTATCTCTCTGAGGCTCAGTTTTCTCATCTGTAAAACAGGGATAAGAGCACTTACTTCACAGGATGAATAATATGAACAGAGTGCCTGGTGATTTGTAAGAATCTCATCAAAGCTTCCCTTCCATCATACTAAGATTAATTCTAAGCAGAACCTGGAGTTGGGATCTTGACATAAAATCGAATCTACACATTTAGCTTTTCTCGGCTTCATTTTCCTTGTAGGGAAAACTGGGGTTGCAATGATGCCCCCCTGAGGATGAGGAATCAGAGCTTTGACTTCGTAAAGAAAATTCAGAATAATGTATCCATCATCTGCGCCCAAGAGGCTCCTTCTCCCACCTCAAGCTAGATGAGAGAGAGCCGTGGGCCTTCTCCCTCTTTCTGCACTTTCTTTTGAATTTAGAGCTTCTTCCTGGCTTAAGGGGAGGACTGGCTTGCTCAGGCCTGTGGTCACCACAGCCTACAGTAATGTAGCCTTCTCCTGCCACTTCAGAGCAGCGTCAGGAAGTCCAATATGCAGTGTGATGTCAGTGGGACCTGCCTCAGAACCAGCACCCAGCAGATGTGGCTGCTCCAGGGACGCAGCAGACAGCTTAGAAGCCGAGAGGCCTGCTCTGGGAAGGTCACCTTGTAGGAGGAGGAATCAACTCTCTAGGTGAAAACGTAGCAGTGTGATTAAATCCCTCAATATGTTATTCTGGGAGACACAGAAGAGTAAGATTTATCACTTTCGGATAGGCAATGCCTTCTTAAGCCACAGAAAGCAGAGGCGGCAAGAAGAAACTGATAAATCTGATGACAGTACACATTTCAAAGTTTTGTGTAAGAAAAGACATCGTAAGTTTAAAAGACAAGCAATGGGCCAAGACTGCAACATAAATAAAAAATCAAGGAGGATTGACACCCAGAATTTTAAAAAACAAATCATTTACATCAAGAGGAAAAAACAGACTGGGCATAAGATATGAACAGGCAATGCATGAAAGAGAAAAAAAAGGTCAATAAATACAGGATAAGATGGTAAAAATCATTGGTAAAAACCAGGGAAATACCAATAAAAATGATAGCATGATAATATGTCACCCACAATACTGGATGAAAAACTCTGTGGTGAGAATGTGGACAAACAGGCATTCTCGCTCGTTGGTGGTGGAATGTAATTTGGAGGTATAAACTGAACATTAAAATGAATAATCTGACAGGTACCATTTCTCACAGAAATATACATGTGCACAGAGAGACGAATGTGAAGATTTTCAGTATAGCACTGACAACAGCGAAAAGCTGGAAAGGGTCCATTGCCCAACATTGAGAAAGTGGCTAAATACAGCAGCCTGTCCAGATGTATGAATACCATGCACTTGTTAGAGTTACTTCTCTATGTACTGACTTGGACAAATACATTAATTAATTTTAGAACATTGTACACCAAGGGGGAGTATGAAGACATTTGTGTTTTGGTTTTTTTTTTTTTTTAAGTCATTTTCTAGACACAGGAGCACCCACAAAAGGCCATTTTGCAACCAGGGTTGTGTATAAATGTCACTCCTTTCTCTTCTCCCTCCTCAACTCCCTCCACAGCCTCATAACCGAGGGCTCTGCCCTCCTTCCTCCTCACAACCCCACCCGCCCCCAAGTCCCCATGCCAACTCCACTCCCACATCAGAGACACAATGTGAAAACTTCTCTATTCTGCACCCAACGCTCTTCATGGAGCATTTACTTCTCATTCCCCTCTCTCCTCCCCCAACTGTCCTACAGAAGGAAGTGGGCATATCTGGTGAGCTAGCTCAGGTAACAATATAGTACGGTTACCATACAGTACAGCAGTTACAGTAAGAGTGCACTTTGGACAGTAACCATCAATCCCAAACTCTCAACGTAAACCACAGAAACAAGAGCCTGCCTGTTCAAAGCATCTACCTGAATGTGTGCTCTACAGAGCACAGGAAACTCAACAGTAATTCTAGGGGATCAACAGTGACCCAGATACTTATTTTACACAAGAGGACGAAGACCTGAGTGTCATCCATTCAAAATCAGGCACATATTCCCGGGATATGGGGGTTCCATCAAATACCACCACGCTGAGCAACAACAGTTTGCTTTTCGTGGCAAGCACCATCTTAGGGGAATTAATTCTTGTCTTTTATTGAATCAGCTATGCAAATAAAAACCTGCAGTGAAGTAATTTTTTTTCAAGTTAAAAAAAAAAAAAGAAACACCTCAAATCTAGAGATAATGCAAATGACTATCCTAAACTTTTTGCTGGGCTCTATCTAGTCCTGTGCTATAAAATCCTGGAAGAAACCAGCCTAGAACTTGAGCAATCATTGTACCTGGGTTGACATCTACCGTTCTCTTGAAACTAAAACAGAGCCAGTTTTCTAGAACATCCGCTTGTTGCTCTAATTCAATACAGTATAGAGCCCAACTAGCAAGAACAATGTAGAAAACAACCTACAAAAGAACAGCAGGTGAGTGACCTGGAGAGCTGACGCGGGACGCATGGACACAGAACTTGGCAGTCTCTGGCACAAGACTCCTGCTAGCCAGGATTCTCTACCCACTGCGGCACAGACAAGGGCTATTTATTTTCCTAAAACTTGGAGGAAGCATTAAAGCCCAGGCAGACACGTTTGTTGAAGCGTGGGGTTGTTTTTTCTTGGGGGAGGGGGCTTGGAGTGACACTCCCTGCAACATGTTACTTTTTCTCTTGCCTACTTTTAAAAGAACTAACAAAACGGTTAATGGGAGCTCAGGACAAGCGGAATTAGCTTTGACAAGTCGATACCATTTTAACCAGGATCCAGCTCTTTCGGGGAGTGCTGGGTGAAGGAGCCAAGCGTCACTCCGTGTCCTAACAGTCCCCGGGAGATGGGGGTCCCACAACCGTGTCCTCGACTCTCAGGACTGCAAAGGTGCTTCCCTCAACCCCCCAACGCCTGAGTCGCCCACCCCACCCCAGTCCCAGGGCGCCGGGCTCGGACAGGCGCCCCGCGGGACACCCGTCCCAGTACGGCACCGACGGGCACTGGGGCTCTCCGCGGCTCCCTCAGGCTCTGGGGCGGGGGGAGGCGAGGCTCGGCCACGGAGGAGTCTGGCCCGGGGGTGCCGCCCGGGGTCGCGAGGCCAAGAGGGCGCCAGGCTGCCTGGCCGGACAGGAGCGAGGGCAGGGGATGGGGGCCCGAGGGGATGCAGACCGTCCAGCGCCAGCATAGAGGGGAAGTCCTTGCAGTTGGAGACGCCGGTGGAGTCGGTCACGCACGTCTTCCACAGGTTGGCCCAATAGGTGGCGGTGGTGATGACCGTGCCGTCGATGGTGGACACCTTCCAGTAGTCGGTGGGCAGCGTGGAGGACACCAGCACCCAGCCCGAGATGGAAACCATAAAGGCGATGATCTCCGAGGCCGTGCTCGCCATGCTGCCCGCTGCAGCCGCGCTAGCGCTCGCGCTTGCGCTCCCACTGGGCGCCGCGACCCCCGCGCGTTCGGCCCCGCGGC